>NC_064288.1:21374533-21477688 GCF_019186545.1 Solanum stenotomum
AAGAAATGATGAAAAGGCTTACTTGTCAATTATGTTCATGTGTTGTACATTGGTACTAGTTGTGCATGATGGCTTGTGATATGAAGCATGATAAGTGGTAAGTTCACATTTGGTGGCCTTAGGATGATGCTTTAGTGTGGATGGTGGTATGGGACGCTATCCATACATTGCACAAAGTGTTGTCTAAGGGTTACTTGAGGTGGATGGTTTAAGGTGAAGGAATGGGTTATGTGTGGAGTATGTGCTAAAGTGGTTAATGACTTGTATGTTGGTTATGGTTGGATATTGTGACTCTTATACTTGTATTTTTTTTCATGAAGTTTTACCAAATGGCATAAAAGCATGTTTCTCCAATAAACGTCCCTTTTAGCATGTTTTTGCATGGCTTCCATACTTAGTACTTAATTGTGCTAACCCCTTTCTTTCCCTTTTTGACTAAAGTGTAGGGATTTAGAGATGGTGACATGTCATGGCTATTTGATAGGTTTCTAAGTATTGAAGATGAAGACTTGGTGAGTCCTCATATATTCGAGGACAATACCCCATATGTTCTTTTATGTCTTTTTAGTATTATTTAAGTTGTGTATGGGATTGGTCCCGAATTTTGTACTCTAAAGTATTAGATGGTTTTGAGACATCATGTATAAAGTCTAGAAAGTCTTCCGCTTGTTATTGTTTTTTTTTTAATGAAATGTTTTCTTGGTAAAGAAAGTTTTTAATTCCTTATGGTTTTAGTGTCTATACGATGAATGAATGCTAAGAGGCTTGTATTAGACCTCTTCGAGGTCGAGTACGCCGGTTACGACTAGGGGGTGATCCCGGGTCGTGACACCGAGATATACTTGTTTGTTTTCTTGATTGTGTGTGGCTACCATGCGCTAGTAGCAAATGGTTCAGCAGGGTCAGCTCGGGCCTAAGTTTTGGCATTATGAGCCAGTTGTGCCCTTCGAGTTTGGGGCGTGAGAAACTTGGTATCAGAGCAACATCGTATCCTAGGGAGTCTGCAAGCCATGTCTAGTAGAGTCTTGTTTATAAATGTTCTGTGCACCACATCCGATAAGCAAGAAGTTACCAGGCATGTTAGAATGACTATCCCTTTTTTGCTCACCTCGTGCTATAGAGCAGTGTCTTAAGGGTTGAAGTTTCTGCCTTATAATTGATACTTGTATGCAGATAGAGATAACAGACACTAGACAGACCACAACTATCCAGGGGCTAGATACAACTGCAAGTGAGGGTACCGGTAAGGTACCACAGGTAGAGGTAGCCCATTGTGAGACCCAGGGGGAGACATCTTTTCAACCCCCTATAGCTTCTCCACCGCTTCAGGAGCCTCCGAGGGCTACAGGACTTCAGGCTCCACTAGCAGTACCATCTCTACTTCCTCCTATTCCATCTGATCAGAATTTCAAGAGTGCAGTATGTATGTTAGCACAGTTAGTAGCAGCACTGTGCCAACCAGTTGCGCCAGATGTTGCCGAACCTTCTAAAGGTCCCAGAAGTTCGAGAGTTCGTGAATTTCTTGCCTTAATCCTCCACAGTTTACAGGGACAGATCGCAGAGAAGACCCTCGACACTTTATTGATCAGCTTCATAGGAATTTTAGAGTCATGCATGCCTCAACGACTGAGTCAGTTGAGTTAGCAACATTTCGATTGCGCGATGTTGCAGTATTGTGGTACGAGAGTTGTGAGAGATCTAGGGGAAGAGATGCATCCCTACCCACTTGGGATAGCTTTGCAGAAGCTTTCATATATCTCTATTTGCCTCGAGAGATTAGGGATGGCAGGGTGGACCAGTTTTTGAACCTCCGACAGGGCAACATGAGTGTCCGAGAGTACGGGATGAGATTTGATTCATTGGCTAGATATGCACCAGTATTTTATGATACGATGCATGATAGGGTGCGTAGATTTGTGGGAGGGCTCGACTCAGACTATATTGATGCTTGTTCTACTGCTACGCTAAATGATAATATGGATATCTCGCAAATTCAGGCATTTGTATAAGGCATAGAGGATCGCCAACATTTACAGTATTTGAGTGAGAGGGTCTCGAGAGAGACAGAAGAGGGCTAGGCCCACTGGTTCGCAGGGAGATTTTCAAGGTGGTCCCAGACCTCAATATTCTATTAAGCCACCTAGACCTCCACCACAACAGTTCCAGGGTAGTAGATTTGATCGTCAGGAATAGTTAGGCCCAGGTAAGGGTTCACGAGCATCAGGCTCGCAGCAGTATAGGGGTTCAGGCCAGGCTAGGATAGCCCCGCCGCGTTGCGCTACTTGCGGTAATATGCATTTCGGGAGGTGCAGATAGGGTTCCACAAGTTGTTATTCTTGTGGACAGGAGGGGCATGGGTGGAGAAACTGGCCTACCATAGGTCAGGGTGGTATAGGTCAGTCGACCAGGTCAGGAGTAGGTTCCTCCTCATCAGCATAGTCTACAAGGCGCAGACCCCAGACTTCAGTATGTAGAGGTAGATGCGGAGGCAGAGAGGGAGAATCTAGTTCTGGTAGTGGACATAATCGTTCATATTCATTAACCGGTCGATAGGACTCAGAGTCATCACCAGATGTTGTGACAGGTACATTATGTTTGCTCCCATTGTGTTTATGCTTTGATAGATTGTGAATCTACTCTGTCTTATGTTACTTCATTTATTGCGGGAAAGTTATGTATAGTAGCAGAGTCATTAGATCGACCATTTATTGTATCTACACCAGTTGGTGAGTTTATTATTGCTAGGAGAGGTTGCACGGTATAAATTATCGACCGTCAGACCTCTGTAGATCTTGTAGAGTTAGAGATGGTTGATTTTGACGTCATTATGGGTATGGACTGGTTAGCGTCTTGTTATGCTAATGTTGAGTGTTGACACCAAAAGGTAGGTTTACTTCCTATCTTAAGGCGAGGAGGATGATTACCAAGGGTTGTATTTATCATCTTGTTCACATTCGTGATATAGATGCAAAACGACCGACTCTTTAGTCTATTCCGGTAGTTAATGACTTTCTAGATGTATTTTCAGACGAGCTCTCTAGTATCCCTCCAGAATGGGAAATTGAGTTTGCTATCGATATGCTACCAAGTACACAACCCATATCTATCCCTCCTTATAGAATGGCTCCTGCTGAGCTGAAAGACTTGCTGGATAAAGGCATTATTATGCCTAGTGATTCACCATGGGGTGCACTAGTGTTGTTCGTAAGGAACAAAGATGGCTCACTAAGAATGTGTATCAATTACCGACAACTGAATAAGGCAACTATAAAGAATAAGTATCATCTTCCAAGGATACATGACTTATTTGATCAGTTACAAGGTCCTAAGTGTTTCTCAAAGATTGATTTAAGATCAGGGTACCACCAGATACGAGTTCGGGAGAAAGACGTTCCAAAGACAACTTTTAGAACTAGATATGGACACTTTGAGTTCTTGGTAATGTCTTTTGGATTAACTAATGCCCCAATAGTGTTCATGGACCTAATGAATAGTATATTCAGGTCGTATCTAGACTTGTTTGTAATTGTATTTATTGATGATATTTTGGTGTATTCACATTCAAAAGATGAGCATGCAAATCATCTGCGAGCAGTGGCTACTACAGAAGGTTTGTAAAGGGTTTTTCTTCAATTTTAGCCCCATTAACGAAGCTGACTCAAAAAGCAGCTAAGTTCCAGTGGACTGAGACTCGCGAGCATTGTTTCCAGGAGCTGAAGGACAGGTTGACATCAGCACCAGTTATTGCATTGCCAAACGGTTCAGAAGGCTATGCGGTGTATTGTGATGCTTCTGGTGTTGGGCTGGGAAGTGTTCTAATGCAACATGGTAAGGTTATCGCATATGCTTCAAGGCAGTTGAGAAAGCATGAGAAGAACTATCCGACCCACGATTTAGAGTTGGCTGCAGTTGTGCATGCGTTAAAGATCTGGAGACACTATTTGTATGGTGTTCATGTTGACATCTTCACAGATCATAAAAGACTTCAATATATCTTTAGACAAAAGGAGTGAAATCTGCGATAACGTCGATGACTTGAGTTACTGAAAGACTACGACGTGGATATTTTATATCATCCAGGAAAGGCGAATGTGGTAGCTGATGCCCTCAGTCGAAGATCTATGGGTAGTTTATCATATTTAGGGGTTGAGAAGCGTGAGCTAACGCGAGAGCTTCATCAGTTAGCTAGCTTGGGAGTCAGATTGTTAGAGGCAGAAGATAGTGGGGTAACAATTCAGGACAAAGCCGTATCATCTCTAGTTATAGAAGTAAAATCACGGCAACAAGAGGATCCTAGCTTAGAGCAGCTCAGAGCCAAGGCTTAAAATCAACAGACTTTAGCATTTGATATAGCAAAAGATAGAGTCCTTAGATATAGTAGTCGATTGTGTGTTTCGAATGTTGCAGGGCTTCCGCATCGGATTATGGAAGAGGCACATCATTCTCGTTATTCTATTCACCCTGGTTCGACGAAGATGTACCATGATATTAAGGAGATTTATTGGTGGCACGGGATGAAGAAGGACGTTGCTGAGTTTGTGGCACAGTGTCCTAACTGCTAACAGGTGAAAGTTGAGCACCAAAAGCCCGTTGGGCTAGTTCAGAAGATAGTCATTCCTTTGTGGAAGTGGAAAGCAATTAATATCGATTTTATTACTGGGTTACCTCGATCGTGTCGCAAGTTTGACTCTATTTGGGTAATTGTTGTTGATAGACTAACAAAATCAGCCCACTTCTTACCAGTTAGGGCTACTTTTACGACCGAAGACTATGCAGGGCTCTATATTAGGGAGATTGTTAGGCTACACGGTGTCCCTATCTATTATCTCTGATAGAGGAGCACAATTCACCGCCAACTTCTGGAAGTCCTTCCAGAAAGGACTTGGGACACAGGTTAATCTTAGTACAACCTTTCACCCTCAGACAAATACACAGGTTGAGTGCATAATTTTGACACTCGAGGATATGCTACGGGCGTGTGCGCTAGACTTCAAAGGTAGTTGGGATGACTACTTACCTCTTATAGATTTCGCATACAATAATAGTTATCATTCCAGCATCGGGATGGCACCTTATGAGGTTTTTTATGGGCGAAAATGTGATCCCCCATTGGATGGTTCGAGGTAGGTGAGTCAGGGTTGATTGGACCCAACTTAGTACAACAGATAGTGGAGCAGGTCAAACTCATACGGGAGAGGTTGCTAACAGCTCAAAGCTAATAGAAGTCATACTCAGATGTGCAATGAAGGGACTTAGATTTTTGTGTCGATGACTGGGTATTCTTAAAAGTCTCTACTATGAAGGGGGTTATGAGATTTGGAAAAAAAGTCAAGCTTAGTCCAAGATTCATTGGGCCATATTGGATCCTACGGAGGGTAGGATAAGTGACTTATGAGTTAGAATTTCCTTCAGGGCTAGAATCTGTTCATCAAGTTTTCCATGTATCTATGCTACGGAAGTGCGTAGGAGACCTTTCTCGGGTTGTCCCAGTTGAGGATATTCAAAGCACAGAGGAGTTGTCCTACGAGGAAACTCTAGTTGCCATATTAGATCGGCAGGTCCGTAAATTGAGGAACAAAGAGGTGGCTTCAGTTAAAGTGTTGTGGAGAAACAAAAATAGAGAAGAGGTGACCTGAGAAGCTGAGGATGGCATGAGGTCCAAATATCCTCACTTGTTTCATATCCTAGGGTGATGGCATATCAGTTTATATTGGTGCAGTGAGGTAAGATACCCATCTGATTTTTGTATATTGTTGCTTATTATTATTGTTGTTGTCGTTGTATTTGCTCGCACTGTTATTGTGGAGCTACAGTTCTTAGCAATTTATGTCATCATGTGAGACGCTTAAGTTAGAATTTTTGCACTTTAGGTTCCTGGATAGTGACAAACATGGTATCATTCGAGGACGAATGTTTCTAAGGGGGGAAGGATGTAACACCCCGACTTTTCAAAACGTCTAAATTAACTCGTATCTTCATGGAAAGACAAGGAGGGTGAGTAATAAATTAAAAATGATGTGGTATGTCATATTTTAAGTGTTCAAGGGTTGTATGTCAAGTTTTGAAGTTAAGTAAGTGGCAAAATAAAAGTAGGCGAAAGTTATCGTAAGTTCCTTTTTAAAGATTTCTCTAAAATTTGGGTCAAATGTCTTGGATGTTTTCTACCAATATATAAAGAGTTAGAAGGCCTATCACCCATTAAATCGAAGGCCTACAAGTCTAGTTTGCAACGCACAAAACCCCGTATCAAAGTGACATCAGAGTAAAAAGTTATGAGATATTACTAGGAACTGTCAGGGTAGAATTCGAATCGGATCCGGGTCGAGTAAAAAATATGGTATGTCGGCTTATTTAACGTTTTAAGCCATGAAAACATTTCATTTCAGTTCCAAACCAGAGAAAAATCTTAAGAGAGGGTTTCTATGGAGTTATAGCATGATGAAGGTTAGTTTTTTACGATTTCTACCATTAAACATTGCCCCCCGTGCCTAGAAACGTAATCCCTACACGTGGCAATCATTTTTCCCTTCTTTTTGATGTGTTTGGAGCTGGTTTTTAAAGATATAAATTTGTTGTTATTGGTGTTTCTTCAAGGTGTACACTTGGTCAACTAAGGTAATCATCTCGTGGCCCTTTTATGGTTGTTTTAATGAATTTCTACGGACGTTTCGATAAGTTGGGGCAATATAGCAAATCTGTCGATTTAAGATTAATTATGAACTATTTATAGGTGTGTACCAGCTATGTATATATAGTGTTTGCTAAGCTTAGGACATAAGGAACAACTTTTGTGAAGGAACTACGGTCTTTCGAGCGTTCATTAAAAAGGTATGTTAAAGTTTTCCAACTTACGACATGTTTCCTTAAAACTTAGGAGCAATGCAATTGGGTTGGTATCCTTGTTACACTTGTAGCCATTATTGTTGATTGTTGGATGCTCGAGTTGATATAATCCTCCCTTGTCGGGATTCTTATTCAGTTAGTAGCGTCCCTATGTTGGACACGACTTAGATGCTATTTGTATAGGTTGCTTATAATTAAATTGCTCACTTTTAGCGATTGGATTGTTATTGTTGCTCTTGGGGCTATTGTGGTTAGCTGTAGGAATATAATCTATGCCTATAAGGGCTATGTTCTTCCTACAGGGCTATATGGATGCCTAAAAGGGCTATGAGTTGCCTACAGGGATATATTGACTCCTAAGAAGGTTATGTGCTTCCTACAGGGTCATGTTGTTGCCTAAGAGGGCTATGCGTTGTCTATAAGCTATGTGGATGCCTAAGAGAACTATGTGCTGCCTATGGGTCTATATTAATGCCTAAGAGGGCTATCTGACTGCCTACGGGTCTAGGGGACTACCGATAGGGGTATATAGGCTGATTGGCACCTTCCAAGCTTATGGGGACCTGAGTTGGTGGTCTTGTGTGCTGTTTGTACCTACCGAGCTTATGGGGGCTTGGTTAGGTTGTTGTGTTATTATTTTTGATAAGTTTAGATTTAGGACAGGTCAGTACACTTATCTTATCCTTGATTTATTTATCAGATTATTCCAGTATATCAGGATACCTCATCATAGTCTATTGTCTTTCATACTCTGTACATAAATTTGTACTGATGCTCTATTGCCTTAGAACGTTGAATTCATGCATGCAAGTCTTGACAGACGACCAAGTAGACCTCCTCAACAGCAGGATTGACTTTTATCCGAATGGCTATCCCCTTTCCTCCGGAGGTGCCAGAGTTGGAAGGTTTGTTACCTTTTGTTGTATATATCTTTATGGGTAGGCTGGGGCCCTGTCCCGCTAATCTTTACTACTCTTAGAGGCTTGCAGACTAGTGTGTGGGATGTATAGCTACGTTATGGCCATACTGGCCTATGTTGTTGGTTTGCTGAAGCTTATGAGCTGTTTGATGTACTGTATTGATATATACCTGCTTTTAGTTTTGGTATAGATATCACGGTGGCCTCGACGGCCTAATCAGGACTTCTGTGCTAGTTGGCTATTTATTTATATGATCTTCTGGGAGTAGCTATTTCTTTTATAGATCAATTGGAAAGGGCCTTGCCGACCGATGGCTTAGTTTTAAGTCGAGATATACTTGTTTGTTTTCTTGATTGCGTGTGGCTGCCATGCGCTAGTAGCAAATGGTTCCGCAGGGTCGGCTCGGGCCTGAGTTTTCGCATTTGGATCCAGTTGTGCCCCTCGAGTTTGGGGTGTGACACCTTCGTTAAGAGGTGAGAGCGATAATATGTTTCTCTGATTGCAAGGGCTAAAGAGGTATTTTTTTAAGGGGTTGAGAATTAGGTCTAGGGACGTGTGATTTTATCCGTTTTACTCTGGTTATTGTAATAGTGTCACGTGTTCATCATATTGGTTAAAAACGATTAGAAGAGCCTTGAGAAAAGAGTATACATACATTCAACTCGAGTGTGACAATGAGTTCTTTTGTGGTTTTGAGTTCAGTAATGAGTACTATTGAATTTTTAGCGAAGGATATGGTATGATCTATGAAGAGGCGATCAATGATAAGCTAAGATGCATGAATTCCTAAAAAATTTCAAGGTATGAGCTAATGTTGATAGATAAGAGGATTGAGTTACACAGTTGAATTTACAATTCAGATTTTTTTTCATTATACGTCTACCTTTCTAGTGATATGTTTTGTCAAGATATGGATTGGTAAGGCAAGAAATGATTGATTGCATCGGTATTAAGCATGTGAAAGAACATATGCATGTTTTGGACCATAAAGTTTGTTACTTTAGATTGTTAAAGGATCTAAGGAAGGGTCTCCCTCAGAGTTTTGATCTAGAGTGTGAAGTAAAACGTCATAGGTTGTTGGTATAAGGATGAGATCGGTAAGCGAGCTAGAGAAACAAAAGTCTGATATACTGAAGGGTCTCATATTTAGAATTTTGCACCATGGGAAGAATTTGAGAAAAGTGAAGGAATAAGACCTCTCATATAAACCCTTGGGGTGTAGTTTAAGGTTGTATTGATTTTTGCTTATGAGTTTAGATGTGACTGTGATATGTGAACTAGTTCGGTACAAACTTACTAGGAGTTTATCATCGACGTTTATAAAGATTGAGTTTTGGTTTGGGAGACAAACATTGTGGTATGAAAAGGTTAGTGTTTTACGTGGGATTAGATTGCTCAAATTACGACAAATGACTTAAGAATGATGTATCAGGTGAGCTATTATTCTACAGGGTTATTAAGAATTTAGAGTTTGATTAATACTACTCCATTGATGGGACTACATAAAATGTAATGATGCGTTACATAGACATTTGATGGTGAGTAGAGGTTATGATCATAGTATATAAATGTATTGTTGTGACCGAGAATTCTTAAATGTTGGTATGAGGTATATAATGGTTTGAATGGTAGTTAACCAAGTATATGAAAGATTGTGTAGAGTTGTACATCGTGTATGATTGTAATAAGGACAAGACTGGTTGATTGTTGGTGGCTAAAAATCAAGGAGATAAAGTCAGATGAATGAAAATATTTGATATGGGCACTATGGAAGGAGTACTTAGAGTTATTCGACCTTGGTTATGTACATTCTTATGTGACCAACTACTTCATTCTGGGCATGGTTTAGAGTATGATTCACTTCTATGTCCGTGTGTGTTTTTGCTTCTATGGGTGAGTCTCTAGTAGTGGATCAGGTGTACTGATTCTGTGATTGTCCTTCTGGTAGGGTGGCATCCTTGGTTAGACTTGTTCATTCTAGTTATGGAAGATTTGGTGTTGTTTGGGTCTAGTTTTTTCATTCTTAAGGTTTGTCTATAATAACTACTAATCTAGCATTTCGACAATGTTGTTAGGGATTCTGTATGCTTGAATGTATCACTCGATGGTGGTTACTTGATCATTTGCATCTTTGGATCAGAAGAGTTTGATTCTCCTTGATTATTTCTTGATGTATAAATATCATAATTGTATAGCTTAAGCTCGATGAAATATTATGCTGTGAGGATGTAATCTTGATAAGATGTATGATAGTTTGTGCATTATGAGTGTGTGGTGGTTGGTTCAGGTTCACTCCTGATTGTAGCCAATATTGATTTAGCATTTTATCATGGTAATGTTAGATAATATTTATCCCGATGGTTGTGTCAAGGTCTAGTTGGATAATCGGTCAGTTGAAGAGTCCACTTGAAAATAGTTTTGTTGTTAGTTGAGTTTACATACAACAACAATTATCACTAGAGTAGTGAGATGGACCCATTTGAGGCATTGTATGGGAGGAGGTGTAGATCTCCAATTGGTTGGTTTGATACTTTTGATATGAGACCTTGGGTACTAATATTTTGAAGGAATTGTTGAGACAACTACCCTTTCTTACCCTCCCCTTCCTTTGATCGTTCGAGGACGAACGATGGGTAAATTGGTATCTATTGTAACGACCCTTTTGGTCGTTTTGAGTACTAGAGCTTTTTATTTCATAAAATACTTTCTGATAGATTTTAAATAGGTATTTTGGATTATTCGTAACTACAATTATAGAATTAATGGGTAGTTTTTATAATTTATTTAGTTGGTGGTTAAGAAAATTAACATTAACATTAGTAGTGGTCCATTTTTTTTTATAATTAGTTAGATAAAAATTAGGGTAATAAATAATATGTAAAAGAGAAGAAAATTGAAAAGATAAGAGGCACGGGTGAAAAAGGAAAAACGAATTGAGAAGAAGGGAGACTACGCAACAGTGATTCTCAAGTTTGGTTCTACGAATTGCTATTTTATTTTTTGTGTTAAATATTGCTTTAGTAGTAATGTGAAGTGGAGGTATCGTATGTGGGTGTTAGAACTGTGGTCGCCATTAGATTGGAAAATTGGGAAATTGTTAACATTAGTAAGAAAAAAACAAAATTTATTGAATCTTTGTTTGTTAGTCCATGTGGACTCATGGGAAATAATTATTTTATGGATAATTTTGGTGGAATGGAGGCAACCGTTAAGGTTTAAGAATATTAGGTGTTAAATTTATATGTGTGTATGTGGATACAAGTTACAACTAAGGAAGAATAAAATTAAGGAAATTTAGTTCATAATTGAGGCTAATGATTGGAGTATTGTTGTTGGATATTGTATAGAAGGATAGACATGGAATGGGTATTGTCATTGTGCAGCAGGCGTATAGTTGAGGTTTGGCTGCCACTAGTTTCGTAATCAGTGGCTTCAAACGTTTAATATTAATTTTGTTTTCTCGTATTATATATTGTATTTCGACAAATTGAGATAGGTAATTAAATATAAGGCGTATTATATTAATTGAATACCTTTTAGGTTATGCAAATTGAAGGAATTAAGAATTACCCATAGTTTTGAACTTTAGGAAATTGATTATAGAATTAGGTGAGTTTTTGAGTCTAGGCTAGAGATAATACAATATGAGTGTCTCTAGACTCGTTAACTTACAATGTATGCATATATGTTTGATAGATTGGAAAGGTTCGGAGGCATTGAAGAAAGGAAAAGTTTTGAAAAAGTAGCTTGCTTGACTTCGGTTCTTCGGTGGAGGTAGGTTATGATTTATTCTATTGGATAGATAGACTCTTAATAGTGATTGATATGCATTGAGTGATATTGTGAAGTTCTCTATATACTTGACTGCGTGGTTGTGTGGTTTGTGATTGGTCTGAAATCCTGAGACCGTGAAATTTATAATTTGAAACCCTCTCTATCGAAGTGATGCCTTGAATAAAGAAGGCTTGATGAAATATTCTTAATGAATTGAAAAGTGGTGATAATAAATGATAAATTAATGATATTATTGGATCGGAGTGTCACATTCCGATACGGTATAATTGGATTGAACTGTCATGTTTCGACACGGTATTATTAGATTGGAGTGTCACGTTCCGACACAGTATAATTGGATCGAAGTGTCCTATTTTGACACGATATAATTTGATCGGAGTGTCACGTTCGACACGGTATAATTGGATCGAATTGTCACATTCCGACACGATATTATTGGATCGGAGTGTCACATTCTAACACGGTATAATTGGATCGGAATGTCACGTTCGGATACGGTAACATTAAATGGAAAAATATATTGAATTAACTTAATGTACTCAATCTCAAAAAAATCATTTCCCAGATGAACGTGGTGTGGAGGCATGAGTCCCCATATGTGTGCTTGATATTGTGATTGATTGTGTACTTACTTTAGTGTTGTTGTCACTGGTTCATGTTTCTTGTTGCTTGACATCTGCTAAGTGTCATAGTTGATTTTACACTATTATTCATTGTATATTAGTTTCTATTTTTGGTTGGCCGATGATACCTACTCAGTACATGTTGTCCATATTGAGCCCTACTTGTCTATTTCTTTGTTTTCCTTTTATGGAGGGCAGTAAGTGTACCAGCGACTTTGACTCGCCCTCAGCTCTAGCCAATCTCAGCATATCAGGTTCAAGGGTGAGCTATTCATTCGAGCTTGTGTTCGATTCTCTCGGTCATGACATGATGTCCTTAGTTTTCGGACACAAATTTTTTTATTTCATTTATTTTAGTATCTTTGATACTCTTAGACTTAGTATTTGGAGATTAGATGTCCTTGATGTGATGACTTTCAGGTATTGGGAATGACATATAGTAGACTATAATGGATTTGTGTTTCTTACACTACTAAGATTTAAGCTTCCGCATTATGGTTAGTATTTTGTAAGCTGAATGATAAATATAAGTTGGGGTTGAATTCATTGGTTCGCCCACCTAGGAGGTTAAGTGTGAGTGTCACTCACTACTCGATTTGGGTCGTGACAGTTTTCCACAATTCTTGAGGCTAAAGGTAGGGTTTTCACTCTCCGAATCCATTTTTCGATCCGTAGAACTTAGTTTCGTGGGTAATTCTCGATGGGTGAGGGTTTTGATCTGAAAATTATGGTGGAAAAAGCTCTAATCTGGGTATGGGGATCAAGGGTTTGACCTAGGATTGATATGATTGTTATAATCTGGGTAATTAGGTGTTGTTTATTGATCCTCACATTATTGTGATTGTTTGTAGACCAAGAACAAGCAGAAAGAATTCGGAAAGGAAGAATCAAGTTTCTTAAGGGATTCAAGCTTGTTTCGAGGTAGGTGATGGTTGTGGTTTCATGTTGTGTGATGTATATTTGTTCTTGATTCATTATAATACGTGTATGTATGCGACTGGTGCATTATTGATCACACTAGTTGTAAATGAGGATAGATGAATGATGAATGCCACAAATCATGACTATATTTTATCATTTGAGAGTATACTTGTGATTGTGATTGTGATTGTGGCTTGTTAAATAGATCGGGTGTTGCGTTCCGACACACTAACTAGGATCTTTTAACACGTTTCGGCATAAATATGGGATCGGATACCACGTACCGGTACGCTAACAGTTTGGGTATGAGTTCCATGAGAGGACCATTGATTTGACATAATTGTATATCTTGAGGAATGTGAAATTGTTTGTTGTTCGTAAATTATATTAATATTGTATGTGTTCGGTGTATGCATGTTATTATTATGTTGTGATGGCTTATATATGTTGCACTTAGTGGGATAGTCGTGTGATCCTACCAGTACACTGTGGTTGTGTACTGATACTGCACTTGCTCTTTCTTTGTTGAGTACAGGGCATCTTCAAGAGGCTATTGAAAAACCTCGCTAAGAAGATCAATGATCGTTCGAATTCAAGGGTGAGCAGTTCTTCCGGGTTTTCATGAGTTCTCTTTCTATTTTTGTCCATTCTTTGGACTTGGACTAGTTCTCTATTTTTTCAGACAATCAACTCCAATCCAATTCTCTATTTTACTCTCTAAATTTGAATCTTTTTTCTCTCTCCTCAATATTATATTATTATTTCTATTTCATTCTTATTTCTTATTTCATAATATAATTTTCTTTCCTTTTTTTTTTTCAATTATACAAAGTTTCAATTAATCACTTTGTATAATTTTCATGTAATATATATATTTTTTTAATCTTATTTAATTTAAAATTTTTATTTTATTCTAAATTTCTAAATTACATAAATTGCAAATAAACATTATATAATATACAAACTAGTGGACATAAATTGCAACCAAAATTGTTGTGATAAAATTATTATGTTATGTATTTTGTTATCTCGTATTTAAATTATTATGTTATGTATTGTATTTTTAAATTAAAATTTTCATCTTATCATTTTAATTTTGTGCATTCATCATAGTGACAATTAATAATAATATAAAATCATATTAAAGTGACGAAAATTTTTTAAAAAATTAAAATATTATTAATTCGAGATCAAAATAGTATATATTAAATATTACATTTAAAAAGAATTATGTATATTAAATATTTGAACTAATGGTCTTATATGAAAAATAATGTGTTAATTATAAAATAATAAAATAATCAAAAAGTAAAATAGAGAGTGTGAATAGTAATTCTCCAAATTTGGAGAACTACTATTCACCTCTCTATAAGTGGAGAATAAAGAGTGAAATAGAGGGTGCTTGGAGAGCTCATTCTCTATTTTACTCTCAAAATATAGAGAATGGAGAGTAAAATAGACTTGGGGTGGAGATGGTCTTAGACTTTGGAGTTTACAGAAACTCTATTTCTTTTTCTTAGCATTTAAACTTGCTTCCGTATCTTTAAATGCTTCAGTTTGATTTAATTGTGTAGTTTTATGGTTAGTTGAGTTGTAGTAATGATTCTCCCACCGGAGGGTTAGCGTGAGTGTTAATCACGATGGTCTGGGTTGTGACAATTCTCCAAGAAGAAAATATAACAGAAAGACCATCCGTAATCTTGACAAGTAATTACATAAGTTTTGTTTCTATTTTCATGTAATCCAAAATCAAAAATCATCCATAAACTCCTACATACATACACACTCTCTCAATTTATATGATATAATTTTATTCTTGAAATTCAAGCTATGTGAAATTTAATTAATATTTTCAAAATATTTTTTATTATTATATTAACATGATAAGAATTGCAACTTATAGTGTTTGTTCAAAAATATAACCTTCTCACTAAGTTGCAATTCAACCTAAAATATTATTAGTTGCAATTCTTATCATGTTAATAAAATAAAATAAAATATTTTATAGCTTGAATTTCGAGAACAAAAAATAATAAATTAATAGAGAGAGTAAAATAAAAAATATAATTAATTATATTTTGATTTTGTTGATTTACAAATAATTTTAAATAACTATTTGTTTTTGTGTCCTAAAAATAATCCAATTGATTTGTATGAGGTTAAATATTATTTTATCTTTTTTTAAATACGTAATTATTTGACTTTAAATCTAAATTAATATTAATATATTTATCTCTATTTTATTTTTAACAAATGAACATTATGAATTATCAAAAAAATAAATAAAATAAATTACTAATTTTAGGACATTACTAATTTTCTATTAAAGAATTGGAGAAATAATGCGCAAAAGAGATATTAAATTACTAATTTTAGGGTATAATTATTTTTATTGTTTAATGAAAATATATTTAAAATTTGAAATTTTACAAAGTACTCTACATAGAGGGGGTTAAATAGAAGGTGGGGTTGAGGAGTGAGAAGAGAAATGGAAAAGTTATAAAGATATGGACCCACAAAATAAATTTTTATCTATTAAAGTAATTCTTCATACAACTATGACATGGTGTGCCTCAGCCACCTTAAATTTTTTCCGATAGAAGAACATACATTTAACTCCACCAAAGTTAATTTGTATCATTGTCTATAAACAATCCATGACATTAAAATTAAATCAACACACATACCCAATACAAATTATATTGGTCTTCAAGATGTAATATAAAGACTTACCAGCAATATATCCATGAAAATCTCTTTAATGCCAAACAATGTCAGATGAAATCTCAACAATATTAAGATCAAAATTGTAATATAGCCAGGTATACTCTTTTTTAAACATGACTTTGACTTTACAATAACTTTGAATTGAATATTAAATTTGTAACCCCATGATTTCACATTGATAAAGTTCTTAAGGCAAAGGCATGCCCAAAACTATCTTCTAAGTTGCAGCAATGCCTATTTAAAGAATGTCATGATATTCTTAATTAGTAATTTGGTTAATATTAAGTGGTTTTTGCAGTGTATAGAAGAGTCTCTCTCTTCAGACAATTAACTGACTGTAGTGAGGAGTAGGGGTGTACAAAATCGAATTGAAAATCGAATCAAACTGCAAATCGAGTCAAACCGAAAAAAACCCGATTAGTGGTTTGGTTTGACTTGGTTTGGTATTGGAAAAAAAAACCCGACTATATTTGGGTTGGTTTGGTTTTAACTAAAAAAAAACAACCCGAGATCAAACCAGCCCGACATTATATATGTAATTTTAAAAATTTTATTTTATACATAAAAATATTTACTTTGATATAATTTTAAAATATTTCTTATACTATTTCATAGTTTTTATCTTTTAATATATTATTTCAAGTTTAAAACTTAGAATTCGGAATGGTCCAATAAAGATTACAGTTCATAGATGTTGATAATTATAATAAAACTTAAATCAAAATCAAATTAATACTAATGCAAAAAGAAAATCAATTCAACATTGGTTTAGACAATTAAAATACATTGATTTAGACAATTAAATACATAATCTAATTTTAATTTTCCTTAAATATTTAGTTATATATATATATATATATATATATATATAAAGCTAAATAAAATCACGCTAATGTGGCATGCTTCATTGATCAGTATACTATTTATTTATTTATTTATTTATTTATTTTGAATTTTGAATTTTTTTCTCTCATTTTCTGTTCAATAACCTTTTAAAACAATTATTCACTTTCCTTACTACTCTCTCTGTCTCTAATTTCTTGTTTATTTTTTCTTTTATAGTTGTCCCTAATTACTTGTCCATTTTGACAAATCAAGAAAGGACAATTTTTTTTTTTACCTATTATATCCTCAAATAAATGATTAATTATTTTGAAAAATGTAGAACTTTTCATCCACTTCATAATTAATAGGGGTAAAATGGTAAACTCACTATGTCATTAGTTGTTTTCTTAATTGGTGTATCAATTCAAAAATGAACAAGTAATTAGGGACAAATGTAGTATTAGCCTTTACTACATTTAACTCTTCCTTCCAAAAAGAAATATGTAACAACTAAATACATAGTGGTGCAATTAATGTGCATTATCACACATTTTCCCTATTAAATCATTGCTTCAACAGTTCAACCCACGTATTATCAGTTTTTTTTTTTTTGTAATGCTTAATCACATGTAATTAATTAGACAATTCATTCCCCTATTTATCAATACCTTCTTAGACATTTTCCTTTGGGGTTTCATGTAAGTATTTTTTCATATCTTCTTATACCTTTTTGGGGGGTTTCATGTAGTGTTTTTTTTTTTTTTCTCTTTCATCTTCTTCCTTTTATTTTATCCATCCTTGATTTTTATTTTTAATGTATATATGTTAGCATCATTTTAAATAGGATAATTACTATGAAGCTCTTTTATATGAAGATCAGAAGAGATAAGCCAAGAGTTGATTTTATCCATTCTTGATTTTATTTTTAACACATGTTACCATCCTTTGAAAAGGATATTACTATGAAGCTTTTTTATATAAGCCAATAGTTTTTTTTTATTATTATTATTATTATTTTATCAATATCAATGTTATTTATTTTTTTAAAAAAAAATATTTTAGTTTTAGGAAGTGACGTTCTAATTCTATTCAATATGTCTCTCTCCCTAAATCTAAATCTGTATAGTATAATATTAAAGTTAAGTATACGCAAGGTAATATTAAAGTGATGTGATATCTCTCTTTGTTCATCAAATTTAATTATGTTTTTTTATTTGAATCTATCTATATAAATTGTAATTAAGTAATAATTAGTTCTTCGTGGATAAAGAAAATGTGATTGTCATTTAAATTTCTTATTGCAGATCACATAGATATGTGATGTTACCAAGAATACGAAGTTATTGACTTTTCGTTATTGATTGGAATTACTCATATAACTGGTTCATTGTAAATTAAAATTTTCTTCCAATGGTCTATTTACTTTTTTCACTACAGATTGTATGAAAATATTATATTATCAGCGACGACATATTTAAAGAGAGAAGATTTATCAACTAAGCAAGATAAGCATCATTCAAGTGTGATTTTCTTTTTGCAAATCAGTAAATACACTCATGTTCATCTTCTTTTTGTATTTTCTTTTTATACAACGCAATAGTGAGAAAATAATATGAGAGATGGAGCAATATCGTGGTGGACGAGTGAAAATCCTATTTTGAAATTGCTTACGAAAACATTTGTGAAAGTTTCTTATTTCCTTGTATTTATTTATGCATTGAAGCAATAAAAGCCATCTAAAAATTCATTTTGAAATAACTTATTTTACGTTATTAAAAATTAATCTATGCAATTATTTTTTGATAATTATTAAAAATGAATCCGTAGCATCAACTAGGTTGTTATTATTATAGAGAAAATTAATAATTAAACAAGCAACCATATAAAACTAAATAAATTTGAAATTTTATTTGATACAATTAAAGATAAAATGTCCATTTATTCTTTTAGTTTATATCATAAAAACTTTAAAAAATTATACTTTTTTTATATTTTACTGGATGTGACATTCACCTTTTCTATGTTTGCAGGGTGAAATATTCATGACCTTATAAAATAGGAAAAATTATAAAAAAAAATATGAAAAAGGTTATGTATATGAATATGTGTATACTCGAAAATTTGTAGTATAATTCAAATAATAAGTGCATGAGAGATAATAATATAATCAAATATTTGAAAGATAAAATAAAAGTTACAAAGATTATGTAAAAGTAGAAATCAAAGGAAATAATGGTTTGTAAAGTTGTAGAAATAAAAAAACAATTGTAATGGTAAATGTTGCCAAATAAAGTAAAATTTTATTAGAAATATTTAAACCGCGCGTAGCACGGCCAAATTCACTAGTGTAACTAATACTTATTAAACTTATTTTAGCATGATTTAGTACTTTTAAATTATGATAATTTTCCTTATGACTTTGCATTATTTATTTTATAGGATGATTTCATTATTATTTTTTATTGGATATTTTAGTGTCATCAGTACTCATCTCATATTTTGTGTAATTTTCTTAAGAAACACCCTTAGATAATTGTATTTTGGTTGGACTAAAGAAATGTTTGGAGCACAAGTTAATTATGTGTTTGTATGCAAACTTTACCGAAAAAATCCAAAAATCTGAGGTTTATTAGTTTGGTTTGATTTATAAATTTAAAAATTCGACACAATGGTTTGATTTGGTATTTGAAAAACCCAAACCAACCCGAGGTTGAAAAACCCAAAAAAATCTGAATTTTATTAGTTTGGTTTGGTTTATAAATTAATTTTTTTTTACACAAATGGCTTGATTTGATATTTGAAAAATCCGAACCAACCCGCTCATGTACACCCCTAGTGAGGAATCAAAATATAAGTCATTTGACACCCATACAAACTTACAACAACAACAACATATTTCACATGATTCATATGGTCCTTAATGTATTATAAAAGAGGATCAATTTAATCCTTTGACCTAAAAATAACATATACATAAAAAAATCACGTTAACTTTAATGCTTGGTCCCACTTCAAAATAAACTGCGAAAACTTTCTCATCCCCCTCATAAGCCATAGCGCAAAAGCTGCCCTAATTTTCTCCATCTTCATCTTTTTTAAGTTTCATTATAGAATTATATATGCAGTAAAAATACACTTTTACGTTCTTCTTTATTACCAAGAATATAATGTTCATCAAAAGAAATGGTGACAAAGAATCAACTCCATATTATGGTAAGATTTATTTGTTTAGATTTTATGATTTGCGTGTATCTTACTACTCTTTTAATTGTTTCTCTTATGACTTCTTATGTGATCCTCTGTTTAGGTAAAAGTATTATCTTTTGTTAGTTTTGAGTTTTTCTACAAAAGCATTAAGTGTTAGATAAGGGTCTCAAAACCTAAGCCTTTAATCTCGTAAAAAATGTTTACTAGTGGTCCCAAAAATATTTTATTTCAACTAATATGTAGGTTGTTTATAGATCATGTGTTCGAGGCTGTATTTTTTAGCATTAAAATTAATCATATGGAACTGATGAAGCATCAACCAAGCAAAACTTATGTTAGAGGCATGATGGAGTACTATTTTGACTATGTTGAACCAAAAAGCCTTAATTTAGCAGATTTGAAGGAGACGATTGTTATGTGCGGCTATATGAATGACTCAGAAATATTTTGGCAGAAATTTAAAAATTTTAGCGATAGGTGGAGATTAGTGTCTACTGAAGTTGAAGCTCTCTAAATTGAAAATTTTATCCGAATGATAGAGAGTTGAGTTGTATTATGAACATTTAGACTCCTACATTGAAGTGCATTTAGTTGAGATTCTAGACCACGCAAATTGTATATTAAACCAAGATCATATTGAATGTGGTGACAGACTTATGATGAGTTTGAAGATTCAGAAAATGGTGACGATGTCATCCTTGAAAGACATAGACAAAAGAAGCAAAGCCTTGAGGATGGAAGGAAACTTATTAATAATGAAGCTCTAAGGAAGTTGTCTAATGAAGATGGAGATTCATATTGTGTGGACTCTGAAGATTATAATAGTTTGAATGGTGATTCTGATAATGAATGCTTTCATTTTCCAAAGCACAACTCAAAAATTGAAGCAAACATCCTATATTAGCATTAGAATGTACATTTGAAAGCAAAGAGGAGTTTAAAAATGTGGTATCAACTAATTAGGTAAAAGCTGGAAAGAGTATTAGGTGGATCAAAAATGATGGTAAAAGAGTAAAAGCAAAGTGTAGAAATTCATATCATAAATGGGTAATTATGGCATCAGTAATGCATCGAGACAAGGCATTTCAAATTAAAACTTATGATTCCAAGCATACCTGCAAACATTGGAACCATCGCAATAAGATCCAATCACCTCTTCTTTCATTGCAAGAATGTATCTTGATTATATCAGTCAAAACAGTGAGTGGAAGCTATCTAACTTTAAAGACACGGTTAGTGTGGGACTTAAAGCTCATGTTATTTTAACTCAAGCTAGAAAGTCTAAAATAGGTACTTGCATTAATTGATGGAGATGTGAAAGAATAATTTTCCACCCTTTGGGACTACTCCCTTCAAATTGGAAGGTCAAATCCCAAAACTTCAATGTATATGAAGCTAACTCAAAATGAAATGCCGAAAAAATCATATAGATTTCAAAGAATCTACATTTTTTTTGCTGAGGAATTTATGGCCGGATGTAGAAAAATAATGGGTGTGGACGAGTGTTGGTTGAAGGGTCAAATGTATGGATATCAGTTGTTGACTGTAGTTGGCTTGGATGCCAATAATAATATTTTTCCAGTGGCCTATGCAGTTGTAGGAAAGGAAACTAGGGAGACATGATCATGGTTTTTGACCTACTTAATTGATGATATGGAGATTAATGATCAAGTTGATTGGACCTTAAAGTCAGACAAAAAAAATGCATCATTGAAACATTTAATGAAGTTTTGCCATCCACGAGTCATGAATTTTGCGTAAGACATCTTCATAATAATATCAAGAGGGCTGATTTTAGTGGGTTTTTACTAAAATGTGTGATTTGGGCTACTGCAAGTGCTATAACTGTGGATTTTTTTAATGCTTACAGCAATGACATTACTAAATTGTATGTCAAAGCTGCTATATTGTTGAAAGAAAAGGAACCTACTGAATGGTCTAAATCACATTTTTCTACCAATGCTAAGTGTCATATTTTGTTGAATAATACGTGTGAATCGTTTAATTGTATGATACTTGATGCTCAAGACAAGCCAATCATCACTTTGTTGAAAAAACTAAGATATCTTCTTACAAGCTAGCAGAGATAAAACTGGTAGATGGAATTCTGATGATATTTTCCCTTAGTTCAAGAGTATTCTGCAAAAAAAATGAAAAAGATGATGCTGGTTTTATCCCTAAAAAATAGAATGAAGGGAACTTTGAAATTCTTGACGGAAGTGAGAGCGACATTTTAGCTCTGGACCTTGCTGGCAGAAAATGTAGTTGTAGAAAATAGACCATTACAGGAATCTCTTGCAAGCATTCTATTTTAGCAATTTGACATAAAAATGACGAAGTTATTAATTATGTGGATGATGATTGCTATTATGTGAAAAACATGTATAAGAAAATTCATGAACCAGCTATTCTTTCAATAAATGGTTCATAGTTGTGGCCTAAATCAGGCAAGTCCCTCCTTTGCCTCCAATCTTTTCAAGACAAGATAAGTCACGAAGAAAGTAAAATTTGAGAAAAAAAGAACAAGATGAAGTAGAAACAAATAGAACTATGATGAAGAAGAAGCAAACATCAGTTAACTGTAGTCAATGTCACAAGCTTGGTCATAATACAAGAACTTGCAAGTTTAACTATGTACAGTCAGAAGGAGGAGTTTTTGAGTAAGCTTTTTGGATGCCTTCTACTTCATTTGTACCTGTAAATTTGTCGGTAAATATTTTTATATGCTAACTAAGTTAGCTTGGAATCTTAAAAGAATCTGATTTTTTTCCTTCTACAAGTTAGTACAAATTTTATCCATGATGATAATGTTGCGTCGTCCAACATGAATATTTTACATGGTATCTTTTTTATTTGGTCACATCTACTCTCTCTTTTTTGGGGTTTATATCTTAGTTTATGGTGACTTTATATTTTTCAGATGGATTGCTATTTTGAAGTGACCATATTTTTTGTTGATTGTTTGATAACTGATTGAAGTGAAGAATTTTTTGAGTTTTTATAACTAGCTGGTTGAAGTGAAGATATTTTATTGGTTTCATGCTAGTAGCTGGTTGACGTGAAGATATTAAAAATTAACTTTAGTATTTTTGTTGCTTTTATTCATATTTTTGAACCAACTCATGTAATTTGATTTTGATAAGTTGTGACTTGTGATTAGAAACTTCAATATGCACTAGTTATTGTTCCATCAATCTAAGTTTAATTTATGCTTCGGGTTTTAACTTTTATCTTCAAATTTGATAGAATTTTAAGTCATGTTATGTACTTCATGTCTGAATTGATATGTGTCTTCCATAATATCTTTTTTCTTTCTTTGAAATTAAAATCATGTGAAACTTTTGTTCTATATTCATTCTTAATATTGTAGCTGGACATACAGTTATTGAAGACCTCATTACAGTTGACAGGGGTTCTTTATTACGTTTTCAACACAAAAGAAAAAAAGAGGCATACTCTAGTTCTAATATTGATATGGCTAGATGATAGGATTACAGTGGAAGAGGGAGAATGTCTTTACTTTTAAGCTAGAGAAGGATAACAATCTACATGTTTTACATTCTTTATTTTGGTAATTAAAGAAATGTTATTACCAAGTGATCAGAAGTTAAGCGGCTTTCCCACATCTATTATGTTCTTGCTTCTTGTCCCTTATTTCAAACTCAAACAGAGCCTTGATTGATATAAGAAAGATGTGCTCGTATAAAAATTGAAATAAGAATCTTGGTGTTAGAAAAATGTTCCCAACCCTTGATAAGCATCAGAGCTACGTAAACTGTTTTGCAAGCAAACAAATCTTCAAAAATTTCATCATTTCCCTGTTAGTTATCATTGTTTATTTCCCTTACAATTACATGCTTCATTTTATCCTTCATTGAATAAAATTAGGATTTATATCTTCTTTTCTTATTAATTTTATTTTAAATCATTGAGGTTATTGTTCTTTTTCATAAGAGTAATTTGAAGAAAAAGTATCAAGGAAAAAGAAATAACTCAAAAAATGGGTTAAAGATTTAATATCACGAAGATTTCTGTTACTATAAACCTAAGCTATTTGTATTAAAAAATGGACAAAACCAAACCTAATAAGTTTTTGAATACTTAAAGGACTAAAACCGGTAACTTATTTGTTAAGGGACCAAAGCTAACAAGTTTTTGAATACTTAAAGGACTAAAATCGGTAAATGTATAGTTAAGAGACCAAAACTAATAATTTTTTGAATAATTAAAGGACTAGATCCGATAAAAGTATAGTTAATGAACCATTTTAGACCTACTCCTATAGTTAAGGGCTATTTATGGAATTTTCTCTTTAAAAAAAAAGGTTGTTATTCGGTGAAATTGAAAAAGAAAAATAGTTAATTCCTACATTTAAGTGTTGTAGTTGGATAAAAAAACACACATTTAAACCACGCAAAGTAGCAATGAGTAGTAGTTAGGTACTTGAGTATTTATGGTAGAATTCTAATTAGGAAAACTACACATCTAGACATACTTCACTATCATATATATATATATATATATATATATATATATATATATATATATATAATCTCTAGTTTAAAAATATTACATATAATATCATTTTTTAATAATTAAACCATATATTTAAAATTTCAAACTAGACACACAATCCCCTAAAATATACTCCCTCCGTTTCAAAAAGAGTGACTTGGTTTGATTTGGCACGGAGTTTTAGAAAATAAAGAAGACTTTTGAATCTTGTGGTCCTAAATTAAAGTTATGTCAAATATACTAAATTGCCCTTCAATCTTGTTGCTTTAAACATGGCACATGGAAAACTGAAATTGAAATGTTACCAAAAAAGGAAAAAGGTCATTCTTTTTTAAACAGATTAAAAAGGAAAGGAAGTCATTCTTTTTTAAACGGAGGGAGTAGTATTGTATAATCATCATAAAATTGTATCTCCTTAATTAATGAGACATTAACAATTCAAATTATTTTCTCTCTCTTCTCACCAGTCGTTTCCCTCCCCAATCCCAATACCCGTGTGTATTTCACCCCCACTCCCCCACGTAATTCAAACACATCCACCATTTCCCCTTCTTCCTTAACCATCTCAATACATGTTTGCATGTACTAAATTCATAACTAACTCTCAATAATCAAACATTATATAAAGAGGTAAAGTAAGATCTTGTTTAGTTATTTCGGCATAGTCTATTGTATCTTTGTTTACAATTTTCAGATTCAGAGCTCTATTTTTGTTTAAAGTTCGATTTTGAGTGTTTTACATTGTTTGAATTTGTTATTTCTCCATACCATTTTAATGACTGACAATTCATAAAATAGTACGAGTCCTGTTAAAAGTATTGTTAATGAAGAATAACTTTCCAATAAAAGCACTTTTTATTTGTTTCTTTTCATTAACAATTTTATAATGGTTGCAGTATTTGAATCTTCATCTACCAACATTCAAACCAAAAGTAGATCTAAGCGTAGGAACAATCCAATCAAAATGACAGAATTACGCCAAGCTTTAATTAACAGATCAGATACACAACTAAACCTAGATACACATTTAATGCAACAACACACATTGAAGTCTGACTAGATACAATACTCAAAACCTTTTATAAAAGGATACACAACGCTATAAATAGATACATGAACGATGACTTATGCATAAATTCATTCTCTGTTGACTTAGTTATAATCGTTGAGGTTGCGAGATACATGCTTAAATATATAAGATACAACTTAATGGACTTAACATTATCTTGAATTCTCTATATAGATACTAACAACGATTCCGAGATACATGCCTAACAAATTATACATGCTACACCAATCATTACTCTTAAACATCAGATCGCTATTCTTAACGATGGCTTAACAAAATATACATGCTACAAAATTCATTACTCTTAAACATTCAATCATTACATTTAAGAATGTCATATACATTACTTGTCCGAGATACACACTATAACATTATGACACATTTTTTTCATGTATCCGTAGTACATTATTATTTGAGATGTATGCTTAACAAAATATACATGCTACAAAAGTCGTTACTATTAAACATTAGATCGTTACTTTTAAGAATGACGTCTACATTATTTGTTCAAGATACAAACTATAAATTAAGATACACGATAAAAATACATTTGACCTTACATCTAATTTCTTTATTATTTTGACACGTTTTTATCGTGTTTCTAAGATACACAAAAAGGATATACATTATGTATCTAAGATACATCCAATAAGAATTGATGAAGAAGATGAAGTTAATAGTTTCCGAATTACTAATCTGTATGATTTAGAGTTTTTTTTATCAAAACTGGTAACACTTGATAAGGATGGATCCACTAAATCCATTTTTTTGTTAATTTTCCATCATTTAATCCTTTAATTAAGAAATTAAGTTACAATACTTAAATCAAATCAATTAAATCATGTATCTCGTCCTTTTAAATCTGATAGATACATGTATCTAATGGCTTATAATATAATAACTTGTACAACTTGAAAGCATCTACGTTGGTGCTGAACTAATATTGTGAAAATTGTAACTAAAACATATCTAATATTGACATTTTAATTAACAACCAGATAAAAGTGTTCAAATTTTCAAATCATATTTTTTTCTCGAAAGCCAATTAAATTAAAAATTAAACCACATATATATACACTCAAAACAAATTTAGGATTCATGAAATCTATCAAACAAATCGTATTAACAATTTGATAAAATTAATTAAATTACTTAATGGCGAGAAATTAGCGGGATGAAAAAAATAAGGTAGATTATTCTATTTTATTTTCTCATATACTTTCCTACAAATACCATGCATAAAGGTTAAACATCACATCCACTTTCAAAACAAATTAACACTTGATGCATAACTAAATAAAATAAGACAAATAGCCAAAGCAAAGTCAAACTTACTAACTAATTCAGGGGCGTATCTAGAGGGGGTGCCGTGGGTTCACGTGAACCTATGCTCTCCTCTCTAGATTATATATAATAGTGTTATAGTTTTTTATAAAATATTTAAATATGGATGTGTGAACCCACGTTCAAAGTATCATATAATAATACGATGATGATTGGGTTCACCCCTCTAAGTGAGGATAGAAATTTAAATCTTATATCTATCTTGTCTTTTACTAAGTGGTTATTGATTACACTTTTGGCGTTTCAACTAATTATTCTTTTGTTTTTTTCTTTTAATCTTTCAAAATTTTCAAGTGTGTTACATTGAAAATTCCTAAAATAATTAGCACTGTAAAATTTTTATATAATTAAATCAAATGTGTATATTAAAATTTAAAACTAGTAGCATTATATGTTTTGGACCTATAATTTTTAAAATTTAATGGTTCATATTAAAAATCTAAAAGTCAAACCGATCAAATTTATATTTAAGATACATTTTTTTGTAATTGTGCACCTATCTTGCGAAAATCTTGGATACGCCTCTGCTAACTATATATGTCTTCGACCCTCAAATACATCTTAGAGAATATAGAGTTAAGAGGCAATTTCAAAGTGTTCTTTTTCCATGTAGTATATGAATTAATTAACTTCGATGTAGTTTCAAGAGATTCAATCCGGCATCAATGTGTCCTACTTTAATGAGTCCTTGTACGAATTAACTTGAATATTGTGACGGAATTGACAATTTCACTCCTAAATATTATCAAAATAATTAAATAATAGTACCTTTACCATTTATGGTAGGACTCTATGAATATAATTTTTTGTACTATAATAAATAATTAAATATATATATAAATAAAGAGAGAGAGAATATTCCGAATCAAAAGTCATTCTAAAGAAAAAATGACAAGCAAATTAACCTTCACAATCTCCTTTTAATTTTAAATACTTTATTTTATAATAGATGAAAGATTAATTAATTCTAAACCTAAAATAATAGTACTCCATTAAGGACGGAATGGTAGAAAATTTCGGTGAAAGAATCCAAAGCCTAAACAAATTAAGAAATACAGAAGATGCGTATTGGTATAAATTAATTAAGGAATGATAAACATAAACAAACAATATTAGAGCTAATTGGTTGAGTTGAATATGGAAGTACTGAATGAAGATTTAATCATGGATATTATCTCCCGCTTGCCGGTGAAGCTTGCAATTCAATGTAAAATTCTATGCAAGAGTTTGAATTATAAACTTTGCGAACCAAACGTTACTCAAAATAATGCTTCACAATGGTTTGAAGATGAAAAAATTTCAAATAAAGTCATGATCTATTCACCACGGTTATCATCAAAGTACCAAATATCAAAAATTTTGTGTAATGTGTCGATAAACCGTGGCCCACGCAAAATGTCAATTACTTCACCCCTTGATGTGTCTGTTTTGGCCTCTTGCAAGGGTCTCCTTTTTCTTGATTTTCATCAAGTCAGAACTTTCTGTATTTTCAATCCTACAACAGGGGCGCACCAATTGATACCTTACCCTGAGCCTAGAAATTATTTTAAAATAATTGAGAGTGAGAGTGGTGGTGAAGGATTACTTGTTGACTATCCTAATTCTGGTCAATATAAGTTGGTAATTGTAAGGAAGCTCGATGATCAACCCCGAGGAGGCTATATATTTAACGTATTTTCATCATCATGTGCAGGACTAATGTGGCATGAATCCCAATTCAGATCAAAGTTTTGCAATGCTTTGTTAATCGGTCACGCTGTTTACCTGCACGGGTGCTTGCATTGGCTCAGAAGTGACGGTAATGTTGTTGTTTTCGATACAACCGGAGGACATAGAATTATAAACATGCCTGAGGTCATCAAAAGTTATGTCAGGGATCCCTTGTACGGCATAATTTCTTTTCGATTTCATTCATGGATGGGGGTAACGCGAGGTCTACTTACCCTAGTATGCGCCTTTGAGAAACTAATAGTAATCTTTACTTATGATTATTATGTAAGCAGCAACAATTGGACAGTTTCACACACTTTAGCCAACTTCAACCCGGCGGATCTGGGCTTCCTTGATCATGGTGTTCCAATGTGGTTTGACGGTGAAAAGTTGCTTTTCCTGGTAAGACATTGGTCTGAATCTAAGTCTGGATATTTATACGAGTATGATTATGATTCCGAGATCAAGAAAGTACATGATCATGTAATTTTGGATATTGATACAATCAAACACTTCTTTTCCTTCGAACCAACATTAGCCAATGTCGTTGTCCCACTGCTGCCTCACAAGATCCGCGCTGAATATCGTCGAGACATTGTAACAACATTAGGTGAGCTCAAATATCTTCTTACTGATAAATCTACAGTCACAGAAGAAAGGCCTGTAAACAAATTTCCTTACCTAAACTGAAAAATCAAGTTATGGATTCTGGGCAACCTACTTTTTATTTATTTAATTAAATTATGGGATTGTCAATTGTTTTCGACACAATCATGTATGAATTTTATTTAGTTTTTTGTCATACATATATCTTCAATAGCAGTAAACCCCTGAACTAGTGAAAGGCTAGCCAAGTTATATTTAGACTGTCGTTAGAGGTAGTTTTTGTTGGAAAATGTTAGAAATCACTGAAATCTAGCTCGAGGCCTTAAGATATTTCACCGTTAAGGTAGGATTCAAACTAGGAGCTAGAAAATATTTTACTTAAGAAAACCCACCAAATAACACATAATAATACTATATATAGATATACTAGATAAGTCAAGCCCGTGCTAAGCAATGATTGTCCGATTGAAACCTCTAGTCTTGGTTCCCCTACCAATCGAAAATCATACCAAACAACTATTGGTGAAAGTTACACTTCACGGGAACTTTGAACCCTACCAATCGAAAATCATACCAAACAACTATTGGTGTAAGTTACACTTCACGGGAACTTCTTCCTATATTGTTGTCACTACTTGTGAGCATGTCATTCTTAAGAAGTAATCAAAAGAACGTACAATAACAATCTTTTATCATTTAAAAATAATTGGTTTAAAACTAAAAATTTACAATTTAATATTTAAATACAAAAATATAATATGAAATTAATGATATTAATAAATATCAAATTTTGTATAGAATATATTGTAATCCTTACCAAATTTGGAGAGTAGTTTTCTAAAATAACACGACTTAACTATAGTTACGATATTTGTTAATATAATATAATCTTGACCTTTAAACTTTAAATATGACATGTGTCTCTAATCTAGACGTGCACTTGACGAAATGGAGGGAAGGGGTAATGGAGGGGAGCCGGATCCGGCATATATAAGGATAAAAATACAGAAAATGGAAGTCAGTTATAAGATCAATTGTATAGCTATAAATAAAGGAAACAAATTATTATATCTTGAAACATAAGGCAACTGAAATTGGTACAATTCTTATATAGTTTTCTTTCTGAATGTCATAAAAGATAGGAGTAGAAAATCGAACATCCATAAGATTTAAAACTTAACAGTGAGAAAATGAAGGGGGGTTGAAGAAGCAGAAGTAATTTTCTACTACGTACGTACTATCTATTTTCTAATGAACAAGAAACATAAAATTAGACTACCCTATAAATCAGGAATTGAATAGTGATGAAGATGAAGTTCGATTGTTTAATCAGTGTATGAAAATATTGACGCTAAATATTACTTATTACAGGATGCGGGTTGGTTTAACCATATTTGGAAGTGGTATGTCACTTTACAACTATTTCTAAGAAAGATAATACATCTTTACATGAGTATAATGGCTTTACTTGAGTATTTGAAAATCTCGTGAACAGAGCTTGACCAATTATGAACCTGTAAAATGCTTGTTTTACATGTTTTATTCAAAATCAACAGAATATAATAAAAGTTTACATTCTATCTCTTACAAACATATTATCAAATACATTATCTGCTTCAGATTAGTTGTTAACAAACTTTGACAAAATACATCAAAAAGACATAATGAATGTAGAAATCAGGAACAACTGCTAACATGCATATAAAAGACATTGTTTATCAAAGGAATTAGATCTCTCATGATGATGCATCTTTCCAGTACTAATTGCACAATATATAGTGAAAAATCTACGAAAAAAGAAACGCAACAAAATATTGTTATTAGTGCTATCAGACATAGTATTGAATACCTTGAGTGTGGAAAGTGCCATGTCACAGAGAAGTAGTGAGAATTCAGGGGCGGTAGCAGGATATAATGAGGGGAACCTCTCGGTGAAAAATATTACTATTTATCCATGGTTAAAATTATTTTTTAGATATGTATAATAGATGTCGAACCCCTTTCACTGTGTTTACTTCTCATATTTTGAACCTTCTTATTAAAATTTTTGGCTCCGCCAATGAGTGAGATATGAAATTCATTTGCCAAAACTTCTCAAATATTAACCGAAGTAGATTAGCCGAAGTAGGCATGGAAAAAGTCTTTTAAAAACAGTGAAATATTAAGCGGGAGGAGAAGAAAGCAGAAGAAGAATTTAGCAATCAATCAGCAAAATAAATATATATTGAGATGGAGGAACAATGTAAACCCAGGAATGATCGAGTGGATTATTGAAGGCCAAACACGTGTTACACATAGTGCAGATGTCTTTGTGATATAAATTGAGGGAACTTAAAATTACGATTTTGTCCTAAGCTCCCATTTCTAAATAAGAGTAAAATAGGTAATACCATCAGCCGTGCATATAATGCACAATAAATATATTTAAAATAAAACTCATTAAAGCGGTAGATCAATTACTACCAAATATTCCTTTGAATTTGTGCATATAACTGCAAATCAATTGACTTGATTAATACCATAACGGCAATTACACATTGCCATAATAAAAACGTATAACCGTTGGCCACACCTATTAAAAATACTTAATAAAATACTCCCTCTCTCACTAATTACTTGTCCATTTTTCCTTTTATAGTTGTCCCTAATTACTTATCCATTTTGACGAATCAAGAAAGAACAATTTTTTTTACCTATTATACTCTCAATTAATTACTTTGAAAAAAATGTACAATTTCTTGAAAATCTTAAATTTTTAATCCATCTACTTCATAATTAATAGGGGTAAAATGGTAAACTCACCATGTCAATAATTGCTTTCTTAATAGGTGTGCCAATTCAAAAGTGGACAAGTAATTAGGGACAGAGGGAGTATTAATAAGGCTAAAATAATTATAAGGTAATAATAGGGAAAATGTCTGAAATATATTCGAACTTTGACCAAAATTGTTGTAACAATCCCAAACTTTGGGCATGACTTATTACCCCTGCACTATTTAATAGTGTATTTTAAAGATATATAAGTGACCAGGGTAAATTACTATTTATAAGGATGCAATATTTATGCTGTCCACGTGGACACCTATGTATCTACACTATTAAATAGTGCAGGGGGTAATAGGTCTTGTCCAAAGTTTGGGATTGTTACAACAATTTCGGTCAAAGTTCAGATATATTTCGAATCATTTTCCCGTAATAATATAATAAAGGGGGAAATAACAAATATACCTTCAAACTATCGTAAATGGTATCTAAATACCCTTCATTATACTTTTAGAACTCTAATGCCCTTACCGTTTAATTTTTGGAGTGTGTATGCCCTTTGAACTAACGGAGGACACGTGTCACGATCTTAACAACTTATCTAAAATTTATCTAATTTTTATTTCCAATTAAACAATCAACCCGGATATTAAAAACCCACCCAAATAATTTAAGACACACACCCAAGTAAATTTCATTTTTCCTTTCTTCTCTAGTTCTAGCAACCAAACACCCCAAGAACAGTTACACAACACCACTGCAACGACTTCATCTTCTCTGGCAAAGCTCCACATACAAAACCACCTCTAACTGCTATCTAACCCAACCTCTATCTCTCCAGCGAAATCAGCGAGGTAGTGACCCTTCATTCACCATGAAACCTGACCACCACTCACCCATCTCTCCCTCACTGTTGCTCCAACAGCTCCGGCGAACCAAACCAGTGATCTTCGAATGGATTTATAGTTGCAAAACTCAATAACTTTTTTAGATGGCTGAAACTTTGAAAAATAAAAATTGTAGGGCTGAAAGCCAAGAAAATAGATCTGTGAAAACCGAAAATCAACAATACATTCAACAATCACACTACAATGAGACATATAAAATAAAATCAGTCATAAATTAGACAAGAAAAATATGGAAGGATAAGGAACAAACATACCTCTAGCTCTCTTTATAGAGCTTCAACAATGGAGGTCAAGAAGATTCTCCGTAACCCATAGCTAATATGTGGCGTGAGAATGTTCATACATTCCAAAATGTACCACACAAGGATTTATGGGCAATCAAGAAATTAAAAAAACGATGGCAAAATAATTGCCTCAACACCAGAAAAAACCAAACTCAATTTCATCAATTGAAAACCCCCTAAAGTTCTACCGATACATTGAATGCGTTTCCAACTCTGTTTCTGTCCTTTGTTCTGTTTTAAAAAAAATTAGTGAATGTTATTAAAAGTTGTGTTGATGAGAATAATCTTAAATTGGAGTATGCAATATGAGATTTAACTAGAATGCAAAGAAAATCTCTAATGGATTCTCTGTTAGAAAGGAAAATATTTGAGAAGATGGTCTATTGGGGTTTTGGTTATAATTTCAGTGCGGGTCTTAAATTATTTGGATGAGTTTTTAATTATCCGGGTCGATTTTTTAATTGGAAATAAAAATTAAATAAATTTTGGATAGGTTGTTAAAATTGTGACACGTGTCCCTCTGTTAGTCCAAAGGGTATACACGCTCCAAAAATTAGATGGTAGGGCCATCAGAGTTCTAAAAATATAACGGAGGATATTTAGATACCATTTATGATAGTTCGGGGGGTATATTTGTCTTTATTCCCTATAATAAATTCTGTTGACCATCTTTAATAATAGATATAAAGAATTTCAAATATTATTCTTATACTTTTTAAGATAATAAAGATATTTTATCAACAATCTCACATATATCTTTAAAAGAATAGTAAGGAATAATATAATGAAAATATATAAAAGATGATTATCGCTGGAATTTTCAAAAGAAAGAATAATGTGTCAAATCTAGTGTCTCGTAGACTATGAACCAGACCTAGATAAAATAAGATTACACTTACAGATCAAATGGTTAAGTTTAAAACTTCTATGAACCAAGAATTCTTTTGTAAGCTCAGAGTCTTATTCTATCACATTATACTTGCACAATCTTTGTCGTTATTGCGATTTTGCGCTAAAAGGTCATGCGTGTGTCCTGGTATTCATGAATGCTTTAGAAATATGTCACTATTTCATAGAAGCGGCACCACTCCACACTCATATGGTCCACCCATCAAGTGTATTCTGCTTAGAAATACACCACCTATAAAAGGATATGGTTATGGAAGGGGTCGTTTGATAGAGTATATTAGCAAAAATAATGCATGCATTAATTATATGTATTACTAATCCCTTGTTTGGTGCATTTCTTCATGGTATAACTAATGCTTGCATTAATTATACACTCTATTGTGTATTCAGGAGTGTATTACTAATACCTAGAAATCCATGGTATTAGTAATGCAAAGGATTTAATGCATGCATTAGTATGGTTAAAGACTCAATTGCCCCTTAAAAGTACTTTTACATCTTTTCCACCATAATTGTGAAGGATACTTTTGTAAATAAATATTTTATACAATGCATACTATTTTTAATACACAAAACCAAACAATGCATAAAAAATAATCTATGCATAACTAATACAAGTATAACTAATACATGCATTACTAATGCACTCTATTGGATATTATTTTTATACACTCTACCAAACGACCCCTAAGAGTTCACAACTCAACCTCACTTTCCTTGCAGATTTGCACTATATGCACACCATAATAGATCACAGATGGGACAAAAATTTATAGTGCACAAGATCAAACAATGACTTGTTACTACCCATATGAACCTAATTCATGGTATCTCCAATCACATAAGTTGGGTTACCATCATGTATGATATACAACTTGACAATAGTCTCATTCTCGTTGAAGCTTCATTTATTAATTTTCCCCCAAAATTCTAGTTAGAGAATTAGCCAAATTCACTTATGACTTCACCCGATTTATGGAAATAATTAGTGTTTTATTACTATTTGTCTCAAACTCATGTAATCATCATATGGAGGTTCGTTGATTTTATATCAACATAAATACTCGTTAAGAATTTACTTAATCACTTAACATCATTATCAACCAATTCCATTATATTTAGTTGATTTTTAAATCATCAACACAATAAATAAACACACATTGAATTTGGATAACAAAACCACACAAGGTACTTTACCCCCATATTTTCAAAAGTTCAACTTAGAAAATAATATTTCTATATAACAAGTCACCCAATTTTTCACATAAGCATTCCATCATATAAATGATAAGCTAAAAAAATAACTTCACTCAAACATTATATATCACTCAAAAAATGTAGATATTTACTCTAGTGATTGCAAGAAAAAACTAAATTATAGAATCGAAGTGCATCACCAAACGAACAACATACTTTCTGATTTGTTTTTTTCATCTAAAATCTTACTAAAGAAGAAAACAATAACACTCAATTGATAAGTGACTTCATTATTTAAGAAGAACATAAAAAAGTCTTAATTAAAAAACCTCAACAGTTGGTGTCTTTTTTCTTTTGCTTTACTAAAAGTTTCAACTACACAGTAAGTACGTAAACACATTCAAACATTGACATTTGAAGATCAAGAAACATTAACATAGAAGAGAAATTTTATTACCAAAACATCTAAACACAAAACTTACTTATTTATTCAAATGGTTTCAATTTAGCCTGTCAAAGTAAATAATTAAATACTAGCATCTTCATTCATGACTTGAGAAACATTGAGAACAAATAGGTCATGATTACAATATCCTATACCCACAAACACATTATTCTTGGTTATCACTACCTTACCATATTCAAATGCAACTTTCACCCCCACCTTTCCTTATAATCCTACTGAAATCAGATTGGTTCGGATGCTAGGAACATGCAACACTTTAGTCAATACCAACGTTTTTCAGATGTGAGTTTGAGAAGAACTTTCCCTTTTCCAAGGAATTGAGTGATTGTAGAATCACTAAGATACACAACTTCTTCTCCTTCATTGACTTGGGTGTAAGACACAAAATCTGTTTTATTGGCACAAATATGCCTAGCAGCATCTGAATCTATCACACATTCACTCACATTGAATGCAAGGTTCGCTTGGGAAATTACCGTCATAATGATATCATCTGCTTCAGCCAAATTTACTCTTGGCTTAGCAGGATTGTCTTTTTTCCCAACTTTGTTTCTGCATTAAGCTGCATAATGGCCTACTTTGCCACACACAAAAAAATTACCATTTTTCTTGAAAGTTTTATTGTTGACCTGAGTTTGTAATCAAGTTCTTTTTCATATCTGTTATCTTTATTGCGAGACTTATTGTGTTCACAAGATTGTCTTTTGTAGAGATTTCTTTTACTTTGACAGAAACTGATAGCTTTATGTTGGTATCTTCAATGATGATGTGTTTCACCAAATATTCAAGAGATAATAGCTTTTGTTTGTGCTTCAAATTTTGTTTGTAGTCATTTCAATATTGTGGAAGTTTTTCAATCAACATACCTGCCACGAACTGCTTCTATACATTATTTTTTCCAACTTACGATCTTCAACTAGCTTGTGAAACTCGTTGATTTATGCCTTTACAACTTTCTCCTTGGTCATCTCCCATTTGTAAAAATGATCAATAACAAACTTTTGTTTGGTAGCATCTTCAACAGTGTATTTAGCAAGCAACAATTTTCAAATCTCCTTTGCTTCCTTATTAGAACAATACACATCGAACAATTCATTAGAAAGAGAACTTAATATTGTATGCTTACATACCTTATTTGCATAACTCCACTAATTTAGTTTCTCAGAAGCAAATTCATCCGATTTTGAGTCTACTAGGGCAAGCGTCATTCCATACATGTCAAGAGAAGAGAAAATCCGTTCATACCATCTCTTAGAATTATGTCCACCAAAAACTTTCACTTTTGAAAATCGGGGAAGTATTTGGTAAAGTTGTGCGAAGACACAATAGGGACAACAACGTGAGATGTTTAAGCAACAATGGTGGTATTATGAGTAACAATAAAAGATGCATCATTTTCGTGAATCATGATAACAAAAAATATCCTTAAGATTGGGAAAATATTAGAAATCATGAAAATCTCGTAGTTTGAGGCCGGTGTGCCTATGGTACTGTCCTTAAGGATATTTCACCGGTTAAGATGTATCCCTCAAGATTCAACAAGCTCTTATAGTATTAAACTAGGAACCAGAAACTAAGAAAGAAAATATTTTACTTAAAGAAAACCCAACAAATAAACTAAAGAAGAAAAATTCTTTTCCACTCATTTTCCTTTTAACACACAAAAAGTACTATTACCTCCGTCCAACAATAGTTGTCCACAATTAACTTGACACATCCCTTAAGAAATAATAAATAATAGGGGTAATATTACTATTTTATCCTTTGACTTTATTAAATTTAATATTTTGAGAAATGTGTTCGATATAAATAGTACTTTATAGCAAGGGTAAAATAGACACAAAAAGTAAATTATCTCTTGATTTTTTAAACTGGATAAATATTATTGGACAACTATTTTTAATATAATGGACAACTATTATTGAACGGAGGGAGTATATATAGATATTATTATGAGCAACTTTCACATATAACAAACACAAAATTCATATTTGTATGCTATAACAAAGTTTGCATAATTGCGCTCCATAGCAAACATATATATGCATAATTCGCTATACATATACAAGAAGACAATTGTATAATTCGCTATACATATACAAAAGAAAGCAGTTGTATACAAACAAGAAAATGTATTATCTGTATATGTATAAAACGAGAAAGAGAGAAAGACAAAAGAAAACTGGGCACGGAAATATTTGTATCGTATAATTATAAGTGTATAAGACGAAGATATATGTATTTGCATATGTATATACAATTTTCTCTCGCTTTATACAAACAGAAGCACAATTTATACATTTCGTTTCTGTTTGTATAAGCGAGAGAGGCGAGGGTGGCGAGCGAGATTTGGGAGAGTGGTGAGCGAGATCTGGGAGAGGGGAGAGAGGGGAACGAAAATATATGTATATATACAATTTTCTCTCGCTTTATACAAACAGAAACACAATTTATACATTTCTGTTTTATATAAAACGAGAGAGGCGAGCAACAGAGAGAGCGAGCGAGAGAGGGAGAGTGGCGAGCGAGAGTTTGAGGGAGAGAGGCGACTGACAAACAGTTTGCTACAGGGCACAATTAAATCAAAATGTGGTTATACCATTTAATTTAAATTAATAGTTTGCCATTATGTACAATTTTCCCTATTATATATAGGTAATACCATCAGTCGTGCATATAATTCACAATAAATATTTAGAATAAAAGCCATTAAGGCGGTAGAATTACTACCAAATATTCCTTTGAATTTGTGCATATAACTGCCAAATCAATAGACTTCACTAATACCATGACGACATTTACACATTGCCACAATAAAAACATACTCCCTCCATTCACTTTTACTTGTCACACCCATTAGTAAATTAATTAATGATATATTTATTTTACTAAACTATCTCTTATTAAATGATGTCTTGAAAAAATGATTTGGAAAATAAGTATTTGATGTTGAGGGTAAAACATTGAAAAAAATTATTGTCTTTTCTTGATATGTTAAAAGTGACAAATAAAAATGAAAATCTATTTAAGGAATAAGTGACAAGTAAAAGTGAATGGAGGGAGTATAACCGTTGGCTACGCCTATTAAAAAAACTTAATACTTCCTCCGTTCACTTTTACTTGTCACATTTTGACTTGATACACCCATTAAGAAAATAATTAATGATATATGTATTTTACCAAACTATCTTTTCTTGAAATATCGAAAGTGACAAGTAAAAGTGAACGGAGGGAGTATAGTACTTCATCTGTCCCTAATTACTTGACCAATTTTCCTTTTTTACTTGTAAATTTGACAAATCAAGAAAAAACTAATTTTTTTTTACCTATTATACCCTCAATTAATTAATTTTAATTTTTTTTTACCTATTATACCCTCAATTAATTAATTATGGAAAATGTAGAACTTCTTGAAAGTTTTAAATTTTTAATTCATCCACTTCATACTCCCCTCCGTCCAACAACAGTTGTCCACAATATTATTTTGGGATGTCCAACAATATTTGTCCACTTTATGAAATCAGTGGATAATTTTACACTTCGTTCCTAAGTTACCCTTATCATTAACTATAGTCATTTCCCTATTACACTTTTCAAGACGTTGTATCTATTATATTCAATGGTGATATAGTAAAATTACCCTTCTATTTATAGTTTCTTAAGAGGTGTGCCAAATCAACAGTGGACAACTATTGTTGGACAAAGGGAGTAATTAATAGGGGTAAAATGGTAAACTCACTATATCAATAATTGTTTTCTTAATAGGTGTGCCAATAAATAAATGGACAACTAATTAGGGAAGAGGGAGTATTAATAAGGCTAAAGTAATTTATAAGGTAGTAATATAATAAATCTTTTGACCATTTTTAATAATAGATATAAAGAATTTCAAATATTATTCTTATACTGTTTAAGATAATAAAGATATTTGTAGACACATAATTTTTTCCGAACTTGATGTTTTACACAAATTTTAGTGCTTAAATATTTCTTTTATATTTGTATTAAATATTTTGATGGTTACCTTATTTTAGTAAGTTTATTTAAAATATTTAAAAACTACAAAAAATAAGTCACATATTTAGGCTAAGTTTTATTTTATAAGAAAAAAGAAAATTTACGGAAAATATATGTTTTTTAACAAAAAATAGATTTAATAAATAAGCTAGTGTTTCTTAGTTTTATTTTTAGATTAGCTATTTAACTTTTCTTGTATCTTTTATTAGTTCAAAATAATTAGCTAATATTTTTATTATTATTATAATGTTTATATATATACACATTCCCCACTCCTTAAACCTCTCATCCCTCTAATCTACCCCACACTCCCACTCCCACATGTTTCTCACCTATATACCTACCATTAATCAGACTCATATACTACTACTATACAAAAACATCCATATGCACGACCCAACTCTCCGATACAACAAAAGAAAAAAGAAAAAAAAATAAAATCCTTCATTCCCCATCCCATCTGCACGCATTATAAGGGGAGAAGAAAAGAAAATAACCAACACACATACTACAGTAGCAATATATATACACGTACAAGAACAAAAAAGGAAGAAAATCCATCAGCAATATACTATACTCAACTACATTCTCCATTCCCACCCTTACAATACACAACACACAACAAACCTAACAACACACCAAAATATTTTCTTTCTCCAAACATGTCATGCCCGAGTCTACACTCTGAACGTGATTGGCACTCGAGAATCATTTCTGATCCCCAAGCGAACCCTTGGCCTGACTATATGACATACATGACATTTAACAATATTCAGAAGCTTAATAGGTGAACACTTAGACATTTAAGAAAGTCTTAACAATATTGTCTTACAAAATACCTAGCATGAACCATGAGTTAAACAAAACATCTTGAGAAAACAATGGAAAACATCCGCTCAATCTGTCTACGAAGCCTTTAACAATGTGAGATGGATGTCGAGACAAGACACACGACACCCCCTAAAGCTACTAACTAAAATAAAATAGAGTCCCCTGAAAGCAAGGAGGCCTCATCAAATGTTGTCTGTGAGTGGATAATGATCTCAACGATTCGCCTGTTGATGATCCTAAATACCTATATCTGCATCATAAAACGATGCAGGTCGAATGACGTTAGCACATTGAATGTACTTGTACGTGAAAAGGTTAGAGTAAACAATAATCTGCCTTGAAGGACTGAAATAATATAACTAGATTAATACATGAATATGAAGTGAAAAACCATTTAAGCTTTACAATATAATATGCAATGATGAAAGCAACATGAAAATGATATACTTTACTTGTGGGGAGTTTCTCTAACTAACAACCATTATCATGAGCCTAGCAATGATACAAAGTTTCGCCTCACGTTGCCATCCTATACTTTTCGAGGGTGTAGGATGATATCGTAACTATGGATCCATCTATTTGGTCTTCTCAGAGGCAGTGAGGAATCACATGAAGAATCAATGCTATCATATCCTACGTTGGCTACGTAGTTCTATGAGACTTCCTAATCATAAGAGACTCTAACCCAACTCGGTGCTTGATACTACTCCAAAAAAAAATGATATAACTCTATGCTCAATTCACCTATTTCAAGGAATTGACTTATAACTTGATTGAAATACTTTTCAAAACATGAGATGTGATTACATTCTTGAAGTCATGCACTTGTGAACTTATCCTTCAAGTCCAATAATCAACCTAGGTACATAAGTATATATATATATATATATATATATATATGATATTTGAAACTCTTAAGCATTTATGAAATGTGACCTTTGAACTTTCCTCTTAACTATACTTTGAATTGAAAGAAATGTGAATTTAAATGCTATGATTAGGGTAAAGGATCTCTCAATGATTAATGATGACTTAGATAGTAATAAGAAGATAACGGAGACACGTTTTGAAGACCATTGGCGCGACGCGGAAAGGGAATTAAAATTTTGGTTGCGAAAATATTTTTGAGACAAAGGACTCCGTATCCTCTCTATGTCGCGGAGAGGGGGTAATTACCTGGAGGATAAAGTTTTAAACGCCTCCGCAACGCGGACCTGTCGCATATTTTTGCCCGATCTTTGTTTCCTCTCCTAACTCGATTCAATTCATACCAAAAACGATTCTATGGTCCAAATTCATGAATTTTTATAAACCCAGAACGTTTTCAATGAGACCCACACATAAATCATCAAGAATAGCACTCATTCGCAAAACCCTTACCTTAAGAACTCAAGAGAAACCTCTATAGTTAAAGAATGAGGTTAAGGCTTCAAGAACCTTCCTGAATCTTTACATAACAATTTCATGGACAATTTAATGAATGAAATACATGATTAACGTGAGGATGAACAAATCCATCACTATGAGAAACCTCATGTACCTCGAAAGAACCAAGTTCTTGGTGATTTCCCCAAAACTTTTAATAATTCTTGAAACATGCTCCTTTATCCTCTTGAACTTTTCCCTAACTTGCTTAAACGTTTTTGAGAGAATGAAAAATGATTTCAATCAACTTAGACCCCTATCTGGGTGAGCCAAAATGTGTTAGGCTAGTGGGATAGGGAAAAGACCAAAATACCCCTCCTTAAAATGGATGAAAATGCTCTAGCTAGAGAGGTTGCATTCAAATGGGCATAACTCCTTCATTCGAACTCAGATTTTTGCAAACTCGGTGGCGTTGGAAAGAGGACTCGAAGACCTTCAATTTGATACTTCATGGGCTACCTAACTCATTATGTTCTAAAAGTTATGGTCGTTTAAAGTTGACCAAAAAACTCAGAATTTGAAGGTTAACTTGCACGACTCTAATTTTGTTCTTTCTAAGATCGAGGTATACAATATATCCCCATTGGGAACATTCGTCCTTGAATGAGATTACTTTAAGTAGAAATAGGGTGGAAAACATCTAACATTCGACTTATACACCCAACATTGAATTCACATATACTCAATATACTCACTGAAAGAGTATGAAGAAAAGAGTTAGTACCTTGGTTTGAAACTTCTCCGAAAGAAAAGAGATGGGGGTATCTCGCTTCATGTCCTCCTCGGCTTCCCAAGTAGCTTCCTCAATAAATTGATTCCTCCATAAGACTTTGACTGATGCCACCTCCTTGGTTCTCAACTTGCGAACCTGACGATCAAAACTCTGAACGGGTATATCTTTATAAGATAGGTTGTACTTAATAACAATATTCTCAGTAGGTATAATAAGTAAAGTATCGCCTATAAATGTGGAATACCGAATGGACTGCTGCTAAATCTGGCAGTATCTCCAACTCATAAGCTACATTGCCAATTCTCTTGGATATCCTGTAAAGACCAATATACCGGGGATTGAGCTTCCCCTTCTTACCAAATCTCATAACACCTTTCATGGGTGAGACCTTCAAGAAAACCCAATCATTCACCTCAAACTCCAAATCTCTTTTCCTAACATCCGTATATAATTTCTGATGACTTTGCATTGTTTTCTACCTTTCTTGAATGGTCCTCATTTTTCCATAGCTTGATGAACCAATTCTGGTCCTATCAACCCAGCTTCACCAAGCTCAAACCATCCAGTGGAGATCTACATCTTCACCAATAAAGAGCCTCATAGAGAGCCATCTGGATGCTAGAGTGATAGCTATTATTGTAAGCAAACTCTATGAGAGGCAAGCGATCATCCCAATTACCTTTGAAATCGATCACACAAGCCCTCAACATATCCTCTAAAGTACGAATCATGCGCTCTACTTGACCATCAGTTTGAGGATGGAAAGTAGTACTCAAGTTTACCTTCGAAACCAAACCCTTCTGGAAATACTTCCAAAATTGTGCGGTGAATTGTGCAGCTCTATCTGAAATGATCGACACAGGACCCTATGAAGTTTGACTATCTCTTGAATATATAATCTGGCATAATCTTCTGTTGAATAAGTAGTCTTTATTAGCAAGAAATGGACTAATTTTGTCATCCGATCTACAATCACCCAAACTGAATCATGTTGCCTGTGAGACCGCGACATACCAGTAATGAAATCCATATTGATTATCTCCCACTTCCATTTTGGAATCTCTATATTCTGAGCCATACCACCTGATCTTTAGTGCTCTACTTTGACTTGTTGACAATTCGGACACTTAGCAACGAACTCTGCAGTACACCTTTTCATACTACTCCACCAATAGACTTCCCTCAAGTGACAATACATCTTTGTGGAACTAGGATGGATTGAATATCTAGAGCTACGAGCTTCTTTAATGATCCTCTTTTGGAGTTCATCCACCCAAGGTACACACAATCTACCTTGATATCTCAATACACCATCTCCCCTTGTTCAAAATTCATCACCTTTTGCTTATGAACATTTGCCTTTAATTCGAGTAAAACAGGGTCTTGGTCTTGTTTCTCCTTCACTTTAGACACTGGTGATGATTCAACCCCATTCATCACCACTTTATTGGAATTCAACAACCGGACTCCCAATCGTGCAAGTTTGTGCACGTCTTTGGCCAATTCTTTCTTGCCTTCCTCAACATGGGCATTAGTACCCTTGAACAACCTGCTCAAAGCATCAACAACAACATTAACCTTACCTGGATGATAGAGAATACTCATGTCATAATCCTTGAGTAACTCTAACCACCTCCTCTGTCTGAGGTTAAGCTATTTCTGACTAAAAACATACTGGAGACTCTTGTGATCGGTGAACACATCAACATGAACACCATAGAGATAATGACACCATATTTTCAAAGCAAATACTGCAGCAACCAAGTCGAGATCATGAGTTGGGTAATTCTTCTCATGAATCTTAAGTTGTCTGGAGGCATAAGCTATAACTTTGTCATTTTGCATCAATACACAACCAAATCCAACTCGGGACGCATCACAATACACAACAAAGCCTTGCGTACCTTCCGGTAGGGTCAACATTGGGGCAGTAGTCAATCGAGTTTTCAATTCCTAAAAAGCTTTCCTCACAAGCCTCAGACTATTGAAACTTCACTGTCTTCTGAGTCAAATTTGTCAACGGGACGAAATAGATGAGAACTCCTCGACAAACCTTCTATAATAACCAGCCAATCCCAAGAAACTCCTTATATCAGTTGAAGATGTGGGTCTCGGCCAGTTCTGCACTACTCCAATCTTTTGAGTGTAAACTCGAATCCCTTCACCAGAAACAATGTGGCCTAAGAATGCCACAGACTCAAGCCAAAATGCACACTTGGAAAATTTAGCATACAACTCTCTATCCTTGAGAGTTTGAAGAACTATTCTGAGATGACTAACATGATCCTCCTCATTCCTTAAATAAATCAGAATGCCATCAATAAAAACGATAAAAAAACATGTCAAGATAAGGCTTAAACACTGTATTCATAAGGTCCATGAACACTGCAGGAGTATTAGTCAAGCCAAAAGACATAACAAGAAACTCATAATGAGTCATGAATGCTGTCTAAGGGATATCACTTTCTCTTTCTCTTAACTGATGATAGCCAGATCTGAGGTCTATCTTAGAAAAACAAGTGGCACCCTGAAGTTGATCAAAAAGATCATCAATCCTCAGAACTGGATACTTATTCTTGATAGTGACCTTGTTCAATTGGCGGTTATAAATACACATTCTGAGAGAACCATCTTTCTTTCTCACAAATAAGACCAGAGTGCCCCAAGGTGAGACACTAGGTCGAATAAATCTTTATCAAGGAGATCTTTCAACTGTTCTTCTAGCTCTTTTAACTCAGCTGGCCATTCTATATGGCGGAATAGAGATAGGTTGAGTATCAGGAAGGATATTTATACTGAAGAAAATTTCTCTCTCAGGAGGGACTCCTGGAAGATCATCTTGAAAGACCTCTGGAAACTCACTCACAACTGGAACTGACTAAAAAGACGGTGTCTCAACACTAAAGTCATTAACTCAGACTAAGTGATAGATTCACCCCTCGGAAACTAACTTTCTGGCCTTAAGGTATGAAATAAATCGACCCTTAGGCACTACTGAACTACTTCACTCTATAACTGGTTCATTAGGAAACTAGACCTTGACTACTCGAGTTCTACAATCAATTGAGGCATAACAAGCATGAAGCCAGTCCATAGCTAGAATGACATAAAAATCCACCATATCTAGCTCACCTAAATCAACCATGGTGTTCTTGTGATTGACAAAGATGGTACGATCATGATAGACTCTTTTCGCTAAAATAGAATCACCAACCTGTGTGGAAACACTAAAAGGTTCAAGAAGATGTTCGGGGGAAATGTCGAACTTTATGGCTACATAAGGAGTTACAAACGACAAACTCGAACTTCATGGCTACACTAGGATCAAGCAAGGCATAAACATCATAAGTAAAGATTTTAAGCATACCTGTGACAACATCTGGTGAGTTCTCCTGATCCTGGAGACTAGCTGATAGCATCCACGTCAGCCTACTTATACTAAAGTTGATGGACTTCAATAAAAAAATCTAGAATATGTTTAGCACGGAAGAGATGTCCAAATTCAAGCCCAAATGGAAGAAGATTGGGCCAAACAAAGCCCAACAAAGGAGCCCAAAAAACTGAATGGTGAAAGTCAAAGTTTAGTCAAAGTTTCCTAGTTTAAAAACCTTTATTTTAAAGTTTTCCTAGTTTAAAGTTTCATAGTTTAAAAGTTACCTAGTTTAAAGTTTTCCTAGTTTAAAGTTTCCATAAAAGTAGGATTTAAAGCCTAATCTATTTGGGATAGGTTTCCCTATATATAGGGGTTGATTTTATTATTTTGAAGACATATATGATTAATATTATTTGAGAGGTTTCTCTTCTTTACACCTTTGTGTGTGGTGACTATGGATTTATTTTACAACCTTATAAGAACGATTCTTTAAGAGGTAAGATTAATTCTTAACTTGATATCTTTGGTTTCTATTCGTAAATTAAAGAAGGTAAACTAATTGTTGTCTCCAATTTCTTCGTAATAGGGGTCTAGATCACTTTTGATCTAAGTTCTTGAATTGACTCTATTAGTATCATAATTAGTCTTAATCCGCTAATTTTGAATACTATGATCAATTAGGGTTCTTAGCACTTTATCTTGGAATTGGGATTTTATTCTTGAATTTCACATATCTTTCAATTTTTGTCTTTAATCTTTATAGTTTCGCTTCCGCATTATTTTCTTGTTTATTCTGGTAACCCGATTCTTATCAAGTGGTATCAAAGCGGTTCTATCAAGGTTCCGTTCTTAATAATCTTGGGAGTTTCAAAACAAAAAGAAAAAAAAAGGAAAAAAAATTGTCTATGTTGTAGTTGCTTAAGTTACGCTACATAGCAAAAATAAAAGTAAAAAAAAGGTATTGCTTGAGAATTAAGGTATTTTTAATAGACTCTGGATTTGTTTTGATTCATGATTTTCAACCTCAAAGAGGAAAATCAATATGAGGGAAAATTTGAAAAAAAAATTGTAATCCAAAGTGGTCTTTTTTCTTGTCTCATCAATCCCAATTTATCTGGGTATTGATAAATACCTTTCTTTTTATATCTTACTTCTAAAAGGTTGTGACTAATAATGTTTGTATATAAATTTTGAAGGATCCATCCAAAGGTAGTAATTTGAATGGGAAAAGGCAAGAGAGAGTGAGTTCAATAGAGTGAAAAAAAAGTAAAATTGAGATATATTTGTTTCGTGGATATTTTCTTGAGATGTGTAAAACAGGTAGGGAAATTGAAGTTAGAACTCAAAACGACATTAACTGTGTTGATCAAATGATTGAAGGAGAAGAATGTCACTATAGCTAATTTAAGGAGAGAAACTATTTTCCATACAAGGTGTTGGATAAATGGTAATATTTGCTCTATGATTATTGATAGTGAAAGTGGTACAAATGTGGTAAGTTCATACGTTGTGGAAAAGTTGAAACTTACATGCATTAAACACACTACTCCTTATAAGCGACAATGATTGAATGATTTTGGTGAGCTTAAGGTGACTAAGCAATGCGTGATTTCTTTCTCTATTGGGAGATATTCCGATAATGTTCTTTGTGATGTCATTCCAATGCAAGATTGTCACATCATGCTTGGGCGGCCATGACAATTTAATAGGAATGCAATTCATGATAGGAGAAAGAATAGAGTTTCTCTTGAGCTAAACGAAAGAAAATTCACACTTGCACCTTTAACTCCAGCCCAAGTTTATGAAGATCAGAATCGTGTGAAAAATGCAATGAAGAAATTTGAGAAAGAAAAAAGTGAGAGGAGAAATAGAGTGCATGCTGACATTCTAAGAGAGGAAAAAAGAGAAATTGTGTTGTGTGAAGAGAATGGGATGTCAAGTGAGAAAAAAATGAGAATGAGAGAAAAGAAAACAAAGATGACCATGAGAGAAAAAAAGAAAAAGGATGATAGTGAGGTTAAGAGAGAAAAACAAGAGAGTTTGAGTGAGATTATCTCTTATTCTAACTCTAGCATTCCTACTTCTTCTTCTAGTTGTTTTGACTCTCTTGTACATATTCATGGGAAAGTAAGCATTGAAACCAAAGTCATTGAATGAACTTAATCCGAAAGTGGTTGATACTACAAGTCCTATTGAGAAAGTGTATGTTGATGAAAATGATAAAGGTAAAAATAATTATTTTGGATCTGTCCAAGATAAGGCTCATATCAAGAAGTTCAACAAGGCAATTGTGGTTCTAACACTAATGAGAAAGGAAAAAAGAGGTGATGCTATTCCTTTGCTATATAAGACCAAGTATGGTATGCATAATTGGTTTATTCACATTCTTGGTATTCCTAAAACACTTGAAGTTTTCTTGGAGGTAATGAACTACACTCTTAATTCTTATGTTGGTGACTTTATTGATTTTGAGGATGATGTTATTTTGCTATATAGTAAGTCGTTAACTTCAATCACCAAGTTCAATAAGAGTAATTTGAGCTCTTTCAAAATTGAGCATGACAGAGTTGATTGTGGATTCTCACTTGTTAAAATGAGGCATGATGTTTGTGGAAGGAAGTTTGCGAATGAGTTTGATGATTATTCCTCTCTTGTTCAAGTGTTTTTGTGTGATAACTTGTTGGAATATGATTCTTTATATGTAATGAGTCATAACTCTTCAAGTGTTAGTTATTGTGAGTTGAAAAGGGTGTTTGCTACTAGTGATGATGATGAGCACTTCAATGCTTATTTGAATACAATGTATATAGAAGAATGGGTGAATAGTATTTATGTGGAAAAATATTTGGGAGGTATAATTGAAGATGCTTGGCTATATCATAAAAGTGTTCAATTTGATAGGAATTTTATATTGTCTTTGTCATGCCCATTGGAGTACTCTATTGATAGAACTAAATTGAAGTTGCATGTATCATTCGCAATGACATCTAGACAAGGAGTTTGTTGTGTTTATATAAGTAGGAGAATTTACTATTGGGATGATGATGTTCACATGCTTTATAAGGGTGTGTTTATACATGCCAAGATTAATTGGGTTAAGTGGACACATGGTCACTATCTTGTTTTGTTCCTACCATTGTTGCTCTCGAGTAATGGATGTTGTTTGCTAATGCACATCTTCTTGATTTTGAGAGATTTAAATTCGAGCACGAATTGTTTTCAAGAAGAGGGGAATGATAGCATCAACGTCAGCCTACTTGTACTAAAGTTGATAGGTTCAATAAAAAAATCAATAATATGTTTATCACGAAAGAGATGTCCAAATTCAAGCCCAAATGGAAGAAGAATGGGCCACACAAAGCCCAACAAATGAGCCCAAAAAGCTGAATGGTTAAAGTCAAAGTTTAGTCAAAGTTTCCTAGTTTAAAAACTTTTATTTTAAATTTTTCCTAGTTTATACTTTTCCTGTTTTCCTAGTTTAAAGTTTCATAGTTTAAAAGTTACCTAGTTTAAAGTTTCCATAAAAGTAGGATGTAAATCCTATTCTATTTGGAATAGGTTTCCCTATATATAGGGGTTGATTTTATTATTTTGAAGACATACATGATTAATATTATTTGAGAGGTTTCTCTTCTTTACACCTTTGTGTGCGGTGACTATGGATTTATCTTACAACCTTATAAGAACAATTCTTTAAGAGGTAAGATTAATTCTTAATTTGATATCTTTGGTTTCTATTCGTAAATTAAAGAAGGTAAACTAATTGTTGTCTCCAATTTCTTTGCAATAGGGGTCTAGATCACTTTTGATCTAAGTTCTTGAATTGACTCTATTGGTATCATAATTAGTCTTAATCTGCTAATTTTAAATACTAAGCTCAATTAGGGTTCTTAGTACTTTATCTTGAAATTGGGATTTTATTCTTGAATTTCACATATCTTTCAATTTTTGTCTTTAATATTTATAATTTCGCTTCTGCATTATTTTCTTGTTTATTTTGGTAACCCGATTCTTATCGCTAGCTATGGAATACATACAGTTTGCACTCCTTATATTCCTGAATCAGCTCCTCTCTGAATATTTTTATCTACTGGGGCTGCTGAAGAAGATTGGGCTTTATTGCCCCCATTACCCTTCATATTCTTGGGGCACTCCTTAGAAAAGTGACCCGTCCTCCCACACTTGTAGCAAATATCCGTATCAACACGAAATTCTCCCGGATGGAGCTTACCACACTTACCACAGAGTGGGTTGCGAGGGAACCCTTATGCTACACTGCCTTGCAACTGAGAACCTTAGACTCTAAAATTCTGTGAGTTCTGATTCCTGTTATCATTCTTGTTCCTTGGTGTAGGCGCATTGGCCGATGATGGAGCATGTCCAGATGACCTCTGCTGAAAAGATGATCGTTTCATGTTCCCAATCTTCTGCTGGCCGGATTAATGACCTGTTGTCTTAGCCCTCTTGCAACAGAACTCTTCCCTATCCTTCAACTTGTCTTCATCAACCTGCACCACATGAATCATAAGCCTGGCTATGTCCATGTCTCCTATCAACATAGTCGCCTTACCTTCCTTGCTAAAAAAGCGGGATAGTCCAGACACAAACAAGCTCATTTTGCTCTTCATATCGGCCAACATCTCCGGAGTATAGCGAGATAGTTGAGTGAACTTGAGGCTGTACTCTTGCACAGTCATGGATTCTTGTTTTCAGATTCAAAAATTCTCTTACCTTCGCTTCCTTTAGCTCGAGGGGAAAGAAGCACCCTAAGAAGGCATCTTCAAACACAATCCAAGTCAATTGTGGTGCCCCTTTGCCCCTATTCTTCTTCCACTGATCAAACCATATCCTAGAAATGCCTTTGATCTGATAAGCAACCAACTCCACACACTCATCATCAAAAACATGCATGACCTCAAACAACTTCTTAAGTTGCCCACAAAGTTTTCTAGATCCTTATTGAGTTTTTACCCAGTGAACTCCGGGGGACTCATTCTAAAAAATTCTCGGACTCTGGATGCATCATTCCCATCTTCATGTCCGGCTCATTGGCGACCAACCTGTACTGTCACCACTTGAGTCAACATCTGAATTGCATTCCTGAAGTCAACATTGATTATATCTCCCTGAGGCGGTTGCACTTCTGGTGCATTAGGAACCTTTTGATCCTTAGGATTAACATTCCTCCTAGCAGGATGTCCTCGAACAACTCTTCATGGAGGCATGATCTGAAAGATACGCGCAAGCACGAATAGGAAAGAAATTTTTATAGAGTTGAACTCTATCACATGTAAAAGGAGTAGAAGAGAGTGAATTGTTTCCTAGATGTTGTAGCCTCCTAATGATAGATGTGGCACACTTCACACCGATAACCAGGTTTCTACAGACACGGTTTCATAGACACTCTAGGACTCTTGAACTCTAGGTTCTGATACCAAGTTTGTCATGCCCCAAGCCAAAACCCTGGACGTGATTGACACTCGAGAACTATTTCTGATCCCCAAGAGAACCCTTGGTCTGGCTGTATGACTTACATGACATTTAAGAATATGTGGAAGCTTAAATAGGTGAACACTTAGACATTTAAGAAAGTCTTAAAAATATTGTCTTGCAAAATACCGAACATGAACCACGAGTTAAAAAAAGCATCTTGAGAAAACAATGGAAAACATCAACTCAATATATCTACAAAGCCTCTAACAATATGATATGGATGTCAAGAGAAGACCCACGACACCCCTTAAAGCTACTAACTAAAATGAAATGGAGTCCCTTGAAAGCAAGGATGCCTCACCAAATGTTGTTTGCAAGTGAAAAATGATCTAAACGATTCGCTTGTTGATGATCCTGAATACCTGTATCTGCATCATGAAATGATGCAGGTTGAATGACGTCAGCACATTGAATGTACTGGTACATGAAAAGATTAGAGTAAACAATAATCTGGCTTAAAGGACTAAAACAACATAACTGGATTAATATATGAATATGAAGTGAAAACCCATTTACGCTTTACAGTATAATATGCAATGAAAACAACATGAAAATAATATACTTTACTTGTGGGGCGTTTCTCTAATCGACAACCATTACCATGAGCCTAGCAATGATACAACATTTCGCCTCACATTGCCAGGGCCATTCTATACTTTTCTGGGGTATATGATGATATCGTGACTATGGATCCATCTATTTGACCTTCTCAAAGGCAGTGAGTAATTGCATGAAGAATCAATACTATCCTATCCTACGCTGGCTGTGTAGTTCTATGGGACTTTCGAATCAAAAGAGACTCTAACCCAACTCGGTGCTCTATACTACTCCCAAAATATTTAATATAACTTTATGCTCAATTCACCAATTTCAAGGAATGAACTTATTACTTGATTGAAATACTTTTCAAAACATGAGACGTGAATACATTCTTGAAGACATGCACTTGTGAACTTATCTTTCAAGTTCAATAATCAACATAGGTACATAAGTATATATATATATAAATGACATTTGAAACTCTTAACCATTTATGAAATGGGAACTTTGAACGTTCTTCTTAACTATACTTTGATTTGAAAGACGTGTGAATTTAAATGCTATGATTAAGGTAAAAGATCTCTTAATGATTAATGATGACTAAGATAGTTAGTAATAAGAGGAGAACGAAGACACGTTTTGCAGACCATTGGCGCGACGTGGCAAGGGAATTAAAATTTTGTTCACGAAAATATTTTTGAGACAGTGGACTCTGTATCCTCTCTGCGATGCGGAGAGGGGAGTAATTACCCGGAGGCTAAAAGTTTAAACGCCTGTGCAACACGAACTTGGGTGCATATTTTTTCCCGATCTTTTCTCTCTTCCAACTCGATTCAATTCATACCCAAAGCGATTCTATGTCTAAATTCATGAATTTTCATAAACCTAGAACATTTTCAATGAGACCCACACAGAAATCATCAAGAATAACAATAATTTGCAAAACCCTAACCTCATGAACTCAAGAGAAACATCTATAGTTAAAGAATGGGGTTAAGGCTTCAAGAACCTTCAAGAATCTTTACATAACAATTTCGTGGATAATTTAATTGATGAAATACATGATTGGCGTGAGGATGAATAAATCCATTACTATGAGAAATCTCATGTACCTTGAGAGAACCAAGTTCTTGGTGATCTCCCCAAAACCTTGAAGAATTCTTGAAACCTCCTCCTTTCTCCTCTTGAACTTTGCCCTAACTTGCTTAAACGTTTTTGAGAGAATGAAAACTGATTCCAATCAACTTAGACCCCTATTTGGGTGAGCCAAAACATGTTAGGCTAGTGGGGTAGGGAAAAGACCAAAATACCCCTCCTTAAAACGGATGAAAATGCTCTAGCTAGAGAGGCTGCATTCAAATGGGCATAACTCCTTCATTCGAACTCAGATTTTTGCAAACTTGGTGGCGTTGGAAAGAGACTCGAAGACCTTCTATTTGATACCACATGGGACACCTAAATCATTCGGTGTAAAAGTTATGGTCGTTTGAAGTTTACCCAAAAACTCAGAATTTGAAGGTTAACTTGCACGACTCTAATTTTGTTCTTTATAATTTAGCTCTTTCTAAGAACGAGGTGTTACAAAACACATGCACAACAAAGAAAAAATGTTATATGTGGAGGCTCCAGTCAAAACTCTCGAATTCATATTCTTTTCTTAAGAAATTCTCTACGGATTAAGGTCCAACTTTAGCACTTTATCTTGTTTATTTGGGTGTTACATAGAGTTATTTAAATGTATATGAGATATGGATTGAATTATGATATGATTTAGTGTCATGACTTGTTATTGTATTGTTTAATTCTTTATAGGAAAAGTATATAATTTACTTTATATTGTTTAATTTTTGGGAACAACTATATAATTTAGTCTATTATTCATGTCATTCTACTCATATATTTTTTATGATTTAAATATAAATAAAATCTAGTGGATTAAGATTGATCTTTTGGTGTTTCTAGAACATTATTGTAAAATATGATAAAAACGAATTGGGTTAAGATTGACGGTTGAATGTCAATAAAAAAGAGAGTTTTGGGTTTAACAACATTATATATATATATATATATATATATATAATTTGCTAATCTTGTTACCATAATAATATGTATATATTGGGCTCTATTTAGATATGTATAAATATAATTAAATATTGTCTCAATTAATAATGTGATTATACATCTTTTTTGAGATTCTTAAAAGAAATTCAAGGATGCGATGACGCACTTTGACCATTTTTTAAATAATTAACTCTCTTTAGTTAAATTAAAGACTTATTGACAAAATTAATAGGTGTGACGCGAAGAAGGTAGATGTGCCTCTAAATATCAAGACCAAGAATGCGGCTACACATCTAGGTTGAGACTAATAAAGTTCAACAATAAGATATTCCAGCAAACCATAGCCTATAATAATATATCCAAAAAATAATTTAAAAATAAGTATAAGTCAATAAAAGCGATTGTGCTAGAACCACGGGACTCGAAGGATGCCTCATAACTTCCCCTCGGTCAACAAAATTCCTTACCCAAATTTTTAGTTCGCAGACTAAATTAAAGAGTCATATAATTTTAATTAGGCATTAAAATGGTTACTTGAAACACCATAGCTCAATTCCAAGTGGCGACTCTGAAAAAATAAAATAATCCCTATTCAATACTGTTACTTAAATTGGAAAAACCCTTTTTTCAAAACATTATTTTAAAAAATAGGGGTGTGACAGATGGAGACTCCGCTGGAGAATAACAAAAATTTGAACGTTGTTTTTTTTTACTCGTATATGATTTTATTATTATTCTTGGGTATATTGTTTATGAAGGCCTAATGTTCTACTTGTTGCTCATTTATCATTTTGATATTATTGAATTGTATTAAATTGTCTTGTCTTGCGCAACCACATTTAGTGTCTAAAAAAAACAGTTCACACACGATCACAAAAATGCAGTTATTCATTCTACTCTTTATTGAGATAAAGCCAGAGTGTTTTGGCACCTGGTGAAGGATTAATAGTGACACATGTTATGCGGGGTTTGATCAGCAATGAAGTCAGAATAACGCTGGTACCGACAAGTTACCCCTCCCTAGCTCGAGTGTCCACTCGGGTAAGCTAATCTAGACAATAATCTCTTTAGATTTAAGCCTAGTACACCTGAAACATATATAGAAATGATTATCACTAGTAAACTCCGCTTATTTGCATTATTTGCATTTGTCTTAGTGGGACTAGAAACAAGAATGAGGTCTGTCTCGGACAACTATCCCTCTCTTACTCGACCACTTAGATCATTTTATGTGCCACATGAAAATGCATTTATTTAGAAGTCTTTGCAAGTTGACTTATTTTAGTGTGATTAGTTGAATGAGAGAAACTGTTATCTTTCGACTTCCACAAAATAAAAATAAAAAGAAGAAAAAATAAAATAACAAATTCTTATTTTTGAAGTTATTATACATGAAATGAAAGATTTTTCACTACTTAACTAAAATAAATAATGAAATAATTTAAGTTTCTTTTGTACAATTAATAAAAAAAATTAAAATATTTTGTTTTCACAATACTTTGAGAAATATTGCATTTGTCAAGTCAAGTTTTAATTATTTTTTTACCGTTCAATCTGGACAAACTACGCATACCTGAGTCTCAACTTGATAGGATTTCGTATGCAACCCCTCGTCAGGTTTGGTGATCCTTATTAAAAAAAAATTAAAAAGAGAAGTATTTCATATTAAAAATAATGTTGTGTTTATAATTTTCATGAACTACCTTTGACCTGATTTTTGCTTTGACAAGATACATAGACAACCTTATTTTGAGGTTCAGTCCAACCAATGAAAAATCTAAAAAGTTGTCATCACAAAAACTGGGCCAAAAAAAAGAATTAAAAATATTTGTTTGGGGTATGGCATTTCTTTAAAAGATTTTTTTTTAATTTAGATTTTTTTTCTTGACTTGGTTTGTACCAACATATTTAGGAATGTGCATAAGAAAAAAATGTTAAACTATTTGACAAGACAGATCAACTTTTTTGTGATTTATAGATTTCTTTTGGTACCTCTCAGTATATTTATGTAATACTTGAGAAATTATCTTGCTTAAAGTTAAGGTGTAAAACAATTGGATCTCATTGTTTCATGTGCATTGTGTGGTGAGCTTTAGATATAACATTGAATGGCATGACTTTGTTGATCTAGAACTTGACCAGAATGTTGGTGGAGGCGAAATTTTGAGCAACATTCAACTTGGGAAAGGATTATAGGCTTGCTTTGATCCGATTGTGCCTTTAAAGCCTACCAAATGACATATTATCCATAGAAATCTCATTTCAAGCCTGAAATATTTTTATTTGAATAACCACATGTTAACATATATTATTTTGTGTCACGACCCAGACCATCGTGATGGCACCCACACTAACCCTCCGGTGGGAGAACCATTACTACAATCCAAACCCAACAACTAATCCAAAAACTAAGCATTTAAGTTACGGAAGCAAGTTAAATACTAAGGAAAGAAATAAGGAGTTCCCATAAACTCCAAATCAAAAGTCTATCAACTAAAATGAATGCGGAAGTAACACCTAGAACCTGAAAGTCAATGTACCAAAACATCTAACAATGAACCAAAGTCTAAACAAAAAGAGGTACAACCCCACACTAACATGCTAATAACTAACTAGAAAAGTCTAAGTCCGAAATGTGGACATAGACGACAGGAGAACTCATGGTAGCCCAGAAGAACTGGCTCATTCTTGAATTCGAAGCGATCACTGATCTTCTAAACCAAGTCTGTCAATAGCTGCCTGAAAATGCCTTGTACTCAACAAAGAAAGAGCAAGTGCAGTATCAGTACACAGCCACAATGTACTGGTAGGATCACACGACTATCCCACTAAGTGCAACATACATAAGCCATTACAACAATATAATCACATGCATATATCGAACATGTACAATATTATCAATATTTACGAACATGGTACAATTTCACATTTCTCAAGATACAAAATTATATCAAATCATTGGTCATCTCATGGAACCCAAACCCAAACTGTTAGCATACCGAAATGTGGTACCCGATCCAATGTTTATGCCGGAACGTGGCAACCGATCCAAGTTAGTGTGTCGGAACGCAACACCCGATCCATTCAACAAGCCACAATCACCATCACAAGTACATTCTCAAGATCATACAATTAAGTCATGATTCATGGCATTCATCATTCCTCTATCTCATTTACAACAAGTGTGATCAATAATGCAACATTCGTATACATGCACGTAGTATAATGAAGCAAGAACAAATATATATCACACAATCATGAAATCACAACCATCACCTATCTCGAAACAAGCTTGAATCTCCTAAGAAACTTGATTCTCTCCTTTTCGGATTCGTTCCGCTTGTTCTTGGTCTACAAATAATCATAAAAACACGAAAATCAATAAAAAAACACTAATTAGCCGAATTACTTTCTATCAACCCTAGATCATACCCATGATCCCATATCCAAATTGGGGATTTTCCACCGTAATTCTCAAATCAAAACTCTTCCCCACCGATAATTACCCATTAGATTACATTCTACGGATTGAAAAATGGATTCGGGGAGTGAAAATATTACCTTTAGCCTCAAGAATGGTGGAAAACTGTCAAGAAAAGCCCCGGGCTCGTTCCTTAGCTCTCAAGTTCAAAAATTGTAGAATAAAATGTTTGTGGGGTTTATTTCCAACTTTAAGTCGTGTCTGCCCTTCCACGGTGGCATCCACCCCGCTATAGCGGTCCCTCCCTGGTGGCAGAAATCCCGTCTCATCGGTTTGCACGGAAACACTGAGCTCTTTTAAGAATTTGAAACCCCTATTTCACAACACACCTTTAACCTACGACACTCAGAAACTACCCGTTCATGCTAAGATCAATTCTGGGAATTCTACTCGCCCGAATTTAATTTCGTAAAGTCGTATGGGTTCCTTAACGACTTATCTATCTACTCATGTGATCAAATTCATAATTAGATCACTCAATTGTTACCAGATTTTCCTAGACTTTAATTACTCCGAATTCGTCCAAATTCGGACTAGGTTGGAAAATTCCAAGTTACTACGAAAAAGTTTTTCGACACAAAAAATTTTCCTGTTGGCTTTTCTATAACGATGAAACCTGGTTGTTACATTTTGAGTGCATAAATGCACTATCCCTTGATCCCACCTCGTTGAGCGCACTATCAATTATCTACAAAGTGTTAAAGACCACGAGAACGGATTATAGGCCTTTTTGATTTGATTGTGCTTTTCAAGCCTAACAAATGACATCTTATCCATAAAACTCCCATTTCGAGCCTAAAATCATTTTATTTGAATAATCATATCTTAACGTATATCATTTTGAGTGCATAAATGCACTATACATTGATCCCACCTCCTTGATCACACAATTAATTATCTACACAGTGCCAAAGATCTAAGTTGGGTAACAAAGTGCTAATGTCAAATATGTTGAAAGTCCAAAAAAAAAAACTAACAAAGAAAAGCTAAAAAGAGAAAAAGAAAAAAACTCCAACTAAAAGGAGAGAAAATGAGAAAGAAAAGAAAATAAATGAGGATAAACTTTCAAGAAACCAAAGGTCAAATGCGAAAATAAAAGAACATTAAGATCATAGTGCAAATTTCAAGGAGGAAATAGTCACTTCATCCTAAATGAATATCCTACCTTCCCATAAGCCTACATTACAAGCCAATGACAAGTCCTATTTGATCCCATTTTTGGTGTTCTCACATTAGTGGATACTTACATGAGGGTCAAGCATATGGTATCTCAATCTCATGCATTGAATATCTTTCCAACTGTGAGTGACTTCTAAAACGTCCTAAGATCATAATGATTCTATTGCGTGAAGTAGGACTTCATTTATTACGAGGGTGCTTGAAATATGAGGATATGAATAATGCTAACCTCTTAATTATTGCAAGAGGAACTGATCATGTAAATACTTAAGTATGTATGAGGTACCACTTGAAACTATAGGGATTACTCAAACTTGACCTCCAATTTTTTTGAAAGTAGTTGAAGGTGATTCATATGCATAATACTAATTGTTAATACTAACTAAAGTCAAAACATTCTCAACCATGAATTGATTTCTTTCTCTTCATACTCTAGTATTCTTTTTAAATATGTCTTTTGTAAAAAAAATAATACTAATTTGTGATCTATATGAACTACGTTTGACCTGATTCTTACTATGTAGGATATGTACGTAGTCCTACAATGGGGTTCGGTCTCACAAAGTAATATTTTATATACTTGAAAGAACGAAATTAATTTTTTTTCATAAAAAAACAAAAAATGATAAATTAAAAGAATTTCAAAGTTCCTCAATTTAAAAACTAGGGCATATTTTTATTTGTTATAAAAAGAATCACTCTCATTTGAAGGAACAAACACCCTAGATGCATTTTGACCTTAGGGAACAAACTCCCCATATGCACCATTTTTCATTTTTAACGAAAAGAACACCTTAGTTGTATTTTAACATTAGGGAAAAAACACCCTAGAGGAATTTTAGTGAACAAACACCCTAGTTGCATTTTGACTTCATAGAACAAATACCCTAGAGGCATAATTTGTTATTTCTAGGGAACAAACACCCTAGTTGCATTTTAACCTTAAGGAACAAACAACCTAGAGGCATTTAAGGAAGAAACACCATATTATCTTGCATATTTAGGGAGCGAACACCCTAGTTACATTTTGACCTTAGGAAACAAACACCCTAGTTACATTTTGACCTTAGGAAACAAACACCCTAATGGTATTTGAGAGAAGAAACACCATATCATCTTCTATTTTAAGGGAACAAACATTTGAATGCATACATGCTTTGGATTTTTTTTCTTTTGGTATAAGTATTTCTCATTTATGCTAGTAGCATATATAATATATTTCAAGTGTAAACTGGGTAAAACAATAATGTTGTGGTGATTCAATTTGATGATTCTATCCAGCGAGATCTTCCTAAGTAATGAGATTTGGTATAGCAAGACCCTCCTAGGGGTGGCAGGGGGACCGGGTTGGCCCGCCCCGGCCCACGACCGGCCCACCGGACCCGATCCCGTTTGAATCTCGCGGGATGGGGACTTGGGGATTAGGGGACCGGTACTGGTTCGGTTCACCCGTTGGTCCCGATCGACCCGGCTCGGTCCTGGCCCGGATGAACCGGCCGGTTTGCGGGATCCCCTAACAAATATATATTTAAAAAAAAAAAAAATTCTATCCATTGGGCAACGGCTAGTGGGCCCCCCCAACGGATATTTTGACAGTTTTTTACCCCCTACCACCCCTACTTTTAATAATTTACTTTAAACCCTCAAGTTATTATAAATACACTTTAACCCACTTTTAATATTATAAATACCCCTCTATCCCTTATTATTTCTTACAAAATCATATATTCTCTCATCTATTTTTTATATTCTTTCAAGTTTCAACTCTCAATCTTAAGTCTCAAATCTCAATATTTTATTTCATTTAAGTCTCATATTATATCATAATACATATATTTCAATTCTACGTTTTCATATTATATTTGCTATCAAATATTGGAGTTCCAAATTACAAGTTACAAGTTACAACAAACTACAAGCTTCAAGAATCGGTTATAACGTCTGCTATTAACGCAGACGTTTGGTACATTCGTTTCATAATATTTATATTTTATTTTTCGTCATTAATTTTTGTGTTATTATTATTTTTATATTATACTTTACATATAATTAAATATGAGTTCTAACAAAAAAGATACCGGTAAAGGAAAAGAGAAGGAACCAAGTGCCATTAGTAGATTATTTAATTTTACTAAAAAAAGTAGTAAGGAAAAAAATAAGAGTAAATGTGGTGGTACTTCTAGAGTTAGATTTAATACAAATGATTCTACTTATGTTGATAATACTTCTTATGATATTGATTCAAATGCTCAACTCGATCATGAACTTTTACAACAAATTTATGGTGATAATCCTTATCTTGATGAAAATTCAGGTGAAGAAGTAGAAGTTGGTTCGGGAGAAGATGAATTAGAAGATACACCTACTAGTCCGGTGACAAATGTTCCAAATGAAACTACAAATTCAACGGAGCAAAATTATGGACGCCCACCCCTTATACCTCCTACAAGGGAGAAGGTGAAGTATCAACGCCCTAAAACTTCTGTTGTGTGGCAATTTATGACTTTAGATAAGGAAAATTCTATTGCTATTTGTAATAAATGTAAGCAACCTTTTAAACATAAACAAGGTGGAGGTCAAGGTGGGACGGGGGGCTTAAATAGACATTTGTTATCTTGTGTGCCGATTCAATATAAAGAAGCTAAATCATTAGCCAATAGAAAAAAAGGAATTCCAGTTAATGATTTTGATATTAATGTTAATGAATCGGTAGGGGCTTCTAACATGGTTCAAGGAACATTAGATCCTTCTAACCCCGGTGGTCCACTAACACAACGTAAATATAATAAGGAAAGAGATCGTGAAAATTTAGCTAAAATGGTTTCTGTTTGTGGTTTACCTTATAGTTTTCCTTCACATCCCGGTTTTATTGAATATATTCAACAAACTTATAATCCTAATTATAGAGGTTTTTCAAGAAATACTGTTAAATCTGATGTTTTTGTATATCAAGGTAAACATTGTCAATATCTTCGTTGTGTGTTTAGCATATTAGATTGTAGAGTGTCTATAACTTCGGACATGGGTCGTAGTGTTAATGGACGTGATTATTTAACTGTTACAGCACATTGGATTGATCATAACTGGAATTTACAAAAAAGAATCTTAAGTTATAAAGAATGTGTAGAGAAAAAAACTGGTGCATATTTAGCTTCAAATATTTTGAGTGTTATAGATTATTACATGCTTATAGATAAAGTATTGTCTGTCGCATTAGATAATGCATCTAATAATGTAAACGCTGCTAGTATGTTAAAAACTAGATTATGTCCAATTGATGATAATTCTTTTCATGTTAGATGTGTTGCACATGTATTAAATTTAGTTGTACAAGATGGTATTTCATTATTTGAATGTGGTTGTATGAAAATTGAATATGCTGTTGCCTGGATTTTTTATGCTAATAGACCTGCTAGAATTAGGGAATTTAATGAGCGTTGTGTACTATGTGATTTGCCACCAAGAAAAATTCCAAGACATATTAAAACAAGGTGGAATTCTTTTTACGAAATGCTTTCAGTTGCTTACGAATATAGAGGACCCATACAAATGGTGTTTAATGCTCATAATGCTGACCCATTAGACAGAATTTGTGAAGAAGATTGGGAAGAAAGTAATGAACTATTAGAATTTTTAAGACTTTTTTATGATGCAACAACCATGTTTTCTGGAATTTATTATCCTACTATTTCATCAGTATTAATAAATATTTGTGCTATTTCAATTCAATTTTCTAAATACAAAAAAATTGAAAAATTTAGAGTTGCAATTGAAGGTATGATTGAAAAATTTTAAAAATATTTTTTTCCTATTCCTCAAATTTTTTTAACTGCTACTTTACTTCATCCTGACTATAAATTACAAGGTGTGCAGGGACTTGTTGACACTTTTTATGATACCTTAGAAATTTCACCGGAAATAAATCCAACTAGTCAAATGTGTAAGTGTAGCATAAAAGTAGAAGCAAAAATTTTGTATGAAAAATATAGAACTACAGGAAATACTCAAGAAGTTGGTCAAACTTCTAATCCTCAGAGTAAAGCTCGAATTTCAAGTTATATGCGAGATTTTCTTGGTCTTAATTCTACTAACCGTGATGATTTTGAAGAATATCTTAATCAATCTTTAGAAACAGTGGAAGACGAAGATGGCAATGAAGATTTATTAGCATGGTGGAGGAGGCGGAGCGTTGCATTTCCAATTTTAAGCAAAATGGTTCGTGATGTTCTAGCTATTCAAGCTTCATCAGTTGCATCAGAGGCTGCTTTTAGTGCGGCAAGGTTTCAACTTGGCGATCATAGACATTCATTGGCGGAAGACAGTTTGGAAATATCAGTTTTATTTAGAGATTGGGTCAACGCCGAAAGGAGAAATGATAATTTGCCAAAGTTAAGTTCCAAACAAGAAGCTTGGATTAATGCGGTACTTGGATCTAGTGATGATGAATTAGAGTCACAAGAGTTTCTAGCAAGTTTGCCAACACCGGAGGATGTTACCGTCGATATGATGCGACAATTAGAATTGAATTTTAAAGGAAAATACAAATATTAGATTACATCCGAGAACTAATTGAAACAGAACCCTTCCTAGAAGGTGGCTGCGTAAATTAGTTACTCATCTAATATTTGTAACAAATATTAGTTTTACATATGAGAACTTATTGAAACAGAACCCTTCCTAGAAGGTGGCTGCGTAGATTAGTTACTCCACTAATATTTGTAAATTGTAACTTCTAAGTTCTAAGTTGCAATTAGATTTTATTGAATAAATTTGAAGGCTTTATTAAGTCTTTTTTATATAACTATTGTCTTGCATTTTAATTTTAATATATTCATACATATTTACATATATACTAATTTGTTTGAAAATAGTTGAACATAATAAAAAGAGAACTAGCTATTACAAAATTTTATAATAAGGAACAAATGTTAAAAAATGGAACTTTAATACATCAACTAACACCTAGATTATTAAAAAAAAATAAAAGAAGGAAAATTCAAAGTATTGCACATAACGTCCTTCTTTTTTGGGGCCTTTTCTTCATTTAAAAATCAAAATTTCAAGTTTAAATTACTTTAAAATATTTAAAAGACAAATTTGAACTTCTCAAATTTGTAATTTCAAAATTGAAAATTGAAAATTGAAGTTTGAAATTTGAAAGTTGAATTTGAAATTTGAAATTTGAAAGTTGAATTTGAAATTTGAAATTTGAAATTTGAAGTTTGAAATTTGAAGTTTGAAATTGAAATTTGAATTTTGAAATTTGAAAACTTAAGCATTATTTATTAGCTAAAAATGTTATTGAAAAAAAATCAAATAAACTAAAAATGTTATTCAATAACAAATAATTTCAATACAAATAAATAAGTATATAAAAAATAAAAAATCCCCCGTCTCGTCCCGTCCCCCCAAAACCCGTCCCATCCCGTTATATATAGTGGGACGGGATGGGACTTATTTTTGTCCCCCCAATCCCGGTCCCCCCAATCCCGGTCCAGGCCAAATCCCCCCAGAACCGTCCCCCGTCCCGTCCTGTCCCCCTTCGGCCCGTCCCCCAGTCCCCGTCCCCGTCCCCTTGCCAGCCTTAGACCCTCATGATATTAGGACTAGTAGGACCTTCTTGAATAATGGAACGTAGTATAGCAAGACCCTCCTAGCTAATGAGACACTAGCAGGACCCTCCTGGATAATGGGACTAACAGGACCCTCCTGGATAATGGGACTAACAGGACCCTCCTGAGTAATGAGACGTAGTATAGCAGGGTCTCTCTCGGATGATGGGACATTAGCAGAACCCTTCTGAATAATGGGACGTAGTATAGCAAGTTCCCTCCTGGATAATGGGATACTAACAGGACCCTCCTGGACAATGGGGCTAGCAGGACCTTCCCTAATAATGGGACGTAGTATATCAAGGGCTCTCATGGATAATGGGACATTAGCAGGACCCTCCTAGATAATCAGACTTGCAAGACCCTCTTGAATAATGAGACGTAGTATAGCAAGTACCCTCCTGGATAATGAGACCCTAGCAGGACCCTCCTGGATAATGGGGCTAGTAAGAATCTTCTGAATAATGGGACATAGTATAACAAGTGCCCTCCTGGATAATTGGACACTAGCAGGACCCTTCTGTATAATGGGACTAGCAGGAACCTCGTGAATAATGGGACGTAGTATAGCAAGGGTCCTCCCGGATAATGGGACACCAGCAGGACCCACCTGGATAATGGGACTAGCATGACCCTCCTAGATAATGGGATGTAGTACAATAGGGCCCTCATGGATAATGGGAAACTAGTAGGACCCTTTTAGATAATGAGACTAAACTAACATAATTTAATTTAACTGGATCATCATGAAGAATGGAGTTGGTTTAAACAACAAAGCTCAAGTTATTCAAAGTCTCGATTCATAGTTAAGCACTATCTTTTGTTGTTTTAAAAAATTTCTTTATTATAAACTGGGGCAAAATTTTTGTGTTATTACTTTTATTTTTTCTAATTTAAGGAACCAACTTCTAGAATAAGGTCAATCCACATTAGAAGCATGATCTTATCTTCATAGGAGTCAACTTTCAAGCTCATTTTCAATTGACGTATCAGGAGCACACCCTAAGAACACGGTCGATATTAAAGGCCGAGTAGAAGGAGCCTACATAAAGAAAGACATTTACCTTCAAACTCACTCGAGATAAAATCAATATCTCACAACTTGAGAAAGCATGAAGACCCAAGTCAAGATTCAAGAGAAGCATCATAGTAGGATCTTGTACTTCTATTTTCTTTAAATTTTTTGTCTCTCACTTACATGTAAAATTGGAGGAGCGAACTGGAGCCTTGATAGGCCTTCACTTGACTTCAACTCATCATTCCATCTCCTTGAACTATACATGACCTGATTCCCTTATAACCCGGGATATGTAGGATGTCCAAAATCAAGACCCAATTGCATATTTTTCCTTTCAAATAAGTGTCCGGTCAAAACTTGTCACGTTATCTACTTTTATGTCTGCAAACTCTTCGTGTTTTCAATCAAAGAGGGACAAATTGTACACACATAATTTTTGACCGAAATTTATGTTTTACACAAATTTAGTGCTTAAATATTTTTTTTATATTTGAATTAAATATTTTGATGGTTACCTTATTTTAGTAAGTTTTTTTTTAAAAAATATTTGAAAACTACAAAAAATAGAGTCACATTTTTAGGCCAAGTTATATTTTTATAAGAAAAGAAAATTTATAGAAAATATATGTTTTTTAAAAAAATTAGATTTAATAAATAAGCTAGTGTTTATTAATTATATTTTTAGATTTACTATTTAACTTTTCTTATATCTTTTATTAGTTCAGAATAATTAGCTAATATTTTTATTTTGATAATGTTTATATATATACACATTCCCCACTCATTAACCCTCTCATCCCTCTAACCTACCCCACACTCCCACTCCCACATGTTTCTCACCTGTATACCCACCATTAATCAGACTCCTATAATACTACTATACAAAAACATTCATCTGCACGACCCAACTCTCCGGCACAACAAAAGGAAAAAGAAAAAAGTCCCCACATTTCCCACCCTATCTACACGCATGAAAAGGGGAGAAGAAAATAAAATCAACAACATACATACTACAATAGTATATATATACACGTACAAGAACAAAAAAGGAAGAAAATTCATCAGCAATATACTATACTCAACAACATTTTCCACTCCCACCCTTTCAATACACAACACACAACAAAGCTATCTAAACAACAAAATATATTCTTTCTCCAAACACACGCACAACCAGGAAAAAATGTTATATGTGGAGGGTCCAGTTAAAACTCACGATTCAAATTCTTTTCTTAGGAAATTTTCTACGGATTAAGGTCCAAGTCTAGCACTTTTATCTTATTTGTTTGGTCTTACATAGAGTTATTGAAATGTATATGAGATATGGATTGAATTTTGATATGATTTAGTGTCATGGCTTGTTACCATATTGTTTAATTTTTTCTAGGAAAAATATGTAATTTACTTTGTATTGTTTATTTTTTGGGAACAACTATATAATTTGGTCTATTATTGATGTCATTCTACTCATATATTTTCTTAGATTTAAAGATAAAGAAAATATAGTTGATTAAGATTGATCTTTAGGTGTTTCTAGAACATTATTGCGAAATATGATGAAAAGAATTGAGTTAAAATTGATTGTTGAATGTCAGTAAAAAAGAGAGTTTTGGGTTTAACAACTTTCATTATATATATATATATATATATATATATAGAATTCGCTAATCTTGTGAGCATAATAATATGTATATATTAGGCTCTATTAAATTTTTGATATGTATAAATATAATTAAATCTTGTCTCAATTGAGAATTTGGTTACACATCTTTTTTTGAAATTCTTAAAAGAAATTCAAGGATGCGATGCCACATTTTGACCATATTTTTTAAATAATTAACTCTCTTTAATTAAATTAAAGACTTATTGACAAAATTATTAAGTGTAGCATGAAGAAGGTAAATATGCCTCTAAATATCAAGACCAAGAATGCGGCTATGCATCTAGGTTGGGACTAATAAAGTTCAACAATAAGATATGAGAGCAAACCATAGCCTATAGTAGTATATCCAAAAAAAAATTCAAAAATTAGTATAAGTCAATAAAAGTGACCGTGCTTTAACCACGAGACTCGAGGGATGTGTATTACCTTCCCCTTGGTTAACAAAATTTCTTACGTGAATTTCTAATTCGTAGACCAAAATAAAGAGTCATATCCTTTTGATTAGGGATTAAAAAAGGTGACTCGGAACACCATAATTCAATTCCAAGTGCGACTCTAAAAAAATAAAATAATCTTTATTCAATACCGTCACTTAAATTGAAAAAAACTCTTTTTTTTTTCAAAATGTTATTTAGAAAAGTAGTGGTGTGACAGATGGAGACTCCGCTAGAGAATAGGAAATAATTCAAGCTTTGTTTATTTTTTACTTTTATCTGATTTTATTATTATTTTTCAATATTTTATTTAGGATGGCCTAATGTGCTCCTTGCTGCTCATTTATATCTTTGATATTGTTGAATTGCACTAAATTGTCTTCTCTTGCGCAACCAATTTTAATCTCTAAAAAACACTTCACACATGGTCACGGGAATGCAGTTATGCATCCTACTTTATATTGAGATCAAGCCAGAGTGTTTTGGCACATGGTAAAGGATTAATAGTGACACATATTAGGTGGGTTTTGACCAACAATGAAGTCGGTATAGCGCTGTTACCGACAAGTTGCTCCTCCCTAGCTTGAGTGTCCGCTCGAGTAAGCTAGTCTCGACACCAATCTCTTTAGGTTTAAGCCTAGTAAATCTGAAACACATAAATATAATGGTTATCACTAGTAAGCTCCGCTTATTTGCATCCTTTGTGTTTGACTTAGTGTGACTCGGAACAAGAGTTGGGTCCGTTTAGGACAAGTATCACTCTCTTACTTGATCACTTAGATCATTTTTTGTGCTACAAGAAAATGCATTTATTTAGAAAGTCTTTGCATGTTGACCTATTTTAGTGTGATTAATTAGTGGAATACGAGAGAAAATGTTATCTTTCGATTTCTACAAAATAAATAAAAAAAATCTTCTTTTAGAAGTTATTGTACATGAAATGAAAGATTTTTCACTACTTAACTAAAATAAAAAATAAAAATATTTAAGTTTCTTTTGTACAATTAATAAAAAAATTCATAATATTTTGCTTTCATAATACTTTGAGAAATATTGCATTTGCCAAGTTAAGTTTTAATTATTTTTTTACCGTTCAATCTGAATGAATTACGCACACCTGATTCTCAACTCGATGAGATACGTAGGCAACCCTCCTCGGCTTCAGTGATCCTTATTAATTTTTTTAAAACAGAGAAGTATATTTTATTAAAAATAATGTTGTGTTTATAATCTTCCTGAACTAAATTTGACCTGATTCTTGCTTTGACAAGATACGTAGACAACCTTATTTTGAAGTTCGGTCCAACCAATGAAAAATCTATAAAGTTCTCATCTCAAAAATGGGGCAAAAAAAAGAGATAAAAAATATTATTTTGGGTACAACATTTCTTTAAAAGATTTTTTTTACTTGGTTTGTACCAACATATTTAGGAGTGTGCATAAGAAAAAAATGTTAAACTATTTGACAAGACATCAATTTTATTGTGATCTATAGACTTCTTTTGGTACCTCTCAATATATTTATGTAATACTTGAGAAATTATTTAAGGTATAAATAATTCGACCTCATTGTTTCATGTGCATTATGTGGTGAGCTTTAGATACAAAATTCAATGACATTACTTTGTTGATCTAAAACTTGACCCGAATATTGGAGGAGGCGAAATTTTGAGCAACATTTAACTTGGAAAAAGATTTTAGGCTTTCTTTGATCCGATTGTGTCTTTAAAGCCTACCTAATGACATATTATCAATAGAAAATTCATTTCGAGCCTGAAATCTTTTTATTTGAATAACCACATGTTAACATATATCCTTTTGAGTGCATAAATGTACTATCCCTTGATCCCACCTCCTTGAGTGCACTATCAATTATCTACAAAGTGTCAAAGATCATGGTAAAGGATTATAAGCCTTTTTGATTTGATTGTGTCTTTTAAGCCTAACGAATGACATGTTATCCATAAAACTCCATTATGAGCCTGAAATCATTTTANATATATATATATATATATATATATCATTTTTCAGTGCATAAATGCACTATACATTGGTCCCACCTCCTTGATCGCACTATCAATTATCTACACAATGCCAAAGATCTAAGTTGGGTAACAAAGTGCGAATGTCAAATATGTTAAAGGTCCAAAAAACAAAGGTCAAATGCTAAAATGAAAGAACATTGAGATCATAGTGCAAATTTCAAGGAGGAAATAGTCACTTTATCTCAAATTAATATCCTACCTTCCCATAAGCCTACATTACAAGCCAATAACAAGTCCTATTTGATCCCATTTTTGGCATTCTAATATTAGTGTAAATTTACATGAGGTCAAGCATACGGTATCTCAATCTCATGCATTGAATATCTTTTTGAGTGTGAGTGACTTCTAAAACGTACTATGATCAGAAAACTTCTATTGTGTGAAGTAGGAATTCATTTATTGCGAGGGTACTTGAAATATGAGGATATGAATAATTCTAACCCCTTAATTTATGCAAGAGGAATCGATCTTGTAAATACTTAAGTATGTATGAGGTACTATTCAAAAATATAGGGATTACTCAAACTTGACCTTAAATTTATTTGTAAGTGGTTGAAGGTGATTCGTATGCATAATACTAATTGTTGGTACCAAGTAAATTCAAAACATTTTCAACCATATATTGATTTCTTTCTCTTCATCCTCTAGTATTCCTTTTAAAGATGTCTTTTGTAAAAAAAATACTAATTTGTGATCTGTATGAACTACGTTTAACCCGATTCTCCTATGCAGGATATGTAGGCAGTCCTACAATAGGATTCAGTCCAACAAAGTAATATTTTATATCTTTGAAAGAATGAAATTGGATCATTTTTTTAAAAACAAAAAAAATGATAAATTAAAAGAGTTTCAAAGTTCCTCAATTTAAAAAGTAGGCATATTTTTATTTTTTCTAAAAAAATCATTCTCATTTCGTAGGAACAAACACCCTAGATGCATTTTGACCTTAGGGAACAAACACCCTACACGCATAATTTTTCATTTTTAAGGGAACAAACACCCTAGTTTCATTTTGACCTTAGTGAAAAAACACCCTAGAGGCATTTTAGTGAACAAACACCCTAATTGCATTTTGACTTCACAACACAAACACCCTAGAGGCATCATTTTTCATTTCTAGGGAACAAACACCCTAGTTTAATTTTGACCTTAGGGAACAAACAACCTAGAGGCATTTAGGGAAGTAACAACCTATTATCTTGCATATTTAGGAAACAAACACCCTAATGATATTTGGGGGAACAAACATTTTCACGAGTAGCACAATATTTTTCCAGTGTAGATTGCAGAAAAAAATAACGTTTGATGATTCTATGAAGCGAGATCTTCCTAAATAATGAGATTCGTTATAGCAGGACCCTCTGAATAATGGGACTAGTGGGACGCTCCTGAATAATAGGACGTAGTATAGCAGGGCCTTCCTGGATAATGGGACACCAAGAAGACCCTCCTGGATAATGGGACTAGCGGGACCCTCATGAATAATGGGACGTAGTATAACAGGGCCCTCTTGGATGATGGAACATTAGCAAGACCCTCCTGGATAATGGGACTAGCAGGACCTCCCAAATAATGAGACGTAGTATAGCGAATGCCCTCCTGGATAATGGGACACTAACAGGACTCACCCTCATGGTTAATGGGACATAGTATAGCAAGGGCCCTTATGGATAGGGACATTAGCAGGACCCTCTTGGATAATGGGACTAGATGGACCCTCCTGAATAATGGAACAGAGTATATCAAGGGCCCTCCTGGATAATAGGACACTAGCAGAACCCTCCTGGATAATGGGACTAGCAGGGCCCTCCTGAATAATGGGACGTAGTATAACAATGGCCCTCCTGGATAATGGGACACTAGCAAGACCCTCCTAGATAATGGGACTAGCAGGACCCTCTGAATAATGAGACGTAGTATAACAAGGGTCCTCCTGGATAATGTGACACTAGTAGGACCCTCCTGGATAATGGGACTAACATGACCCTCATGGATAATGAGACGTAGTATAGCAGGCCCCTCCTGCATGATGGGATACTAGCAGGACCCTCTTGTAACACCTTGGCCTTAAAAAGAGCTAAAATTCGAAAGAACTAATTTGGAAAGAGCCAATTTGAGGTTTGTTCAAGTTAAACTTAAGTTGTGAGTTTGGGTCAACTTCAAACAACCATAACTTTTAGTACAGGATGCTTTAGGTGGCCCATAAGATATCAAATGAAAGGTCTTTGAATCCCTTTCCAATGCCATTGAGTTTGCTAAATTTTGAGTTTGGATAAGGGAGATATTCCCGTTTGAAGTAAGCTTGCCCCGTTAAGGGAATTTACCCGAATTAATGAGGGGTAATTTGGTATTTTCCTTACCCCTTCATCTTTAAATGGTTTTAGTAAGATTTTAGGGGTCTAAACTGATTTGAATCAGTTTTCATAATCCTAACTACGCTTAGGGTCTTATAAGAGAGTTCAAGAAGAGAAAAGATGAGAAAAGGCAGAACGATCAGGATTTCTTGCGAATCAAGGATTCGTTTCACCAAATCGAGGTATGTAAGTTTTCATAGTGTTGGGTTCGTTCACCCACACGCCAATCATATAAATTCCATCCGTAATTTCATTCTTGAGGTTGAATGATTTGAATTCTTGATGGGTATTCTTGAGGGTTTTTTCTTCATGCTTTGTTTAGGGAGTTTGATGAATTTTGAGGTGGCGATTTCGATAATTGAGGGTTGTTCTTGAAGAAAAATGAGTAGATTCTTATGTACTTGTATTGGGTAATTGAATCTAAGGAAAAATTGAGGAAACCAATCGATTCTAGGTGAGTTAGGGTTAGAAAACGAGAAGGAAAATTTGTCAGGATTTTATGGACAGGGGCTGCGCGCCACACCAACAGTGTGCTAGAACTGCGCCTCTAAAGTTTAAGAGCTGGTGCCCCACGCCACTCAGTGTGCCAGGGTCGCCTGCCCCATCCTGTTTTCAGTCGTTTGCTCCGTCTAAGTTCTTTTAAAGTGTACCTTCACTCCTTTCTGATTCAAACTACTCTAAACTACATCTAAACATCGAGAGATACTTCATACCACGAATCATAATCCTCGAATTCATAATTCAAATTCAAGGTAGAGTTAAGAGTTAAGTCTTGAGAGTTCTTTTGAGTCATATTGAGAAGTCTTTTACAATATTTTAAAACTTGTTTTAAGACTTGAGTACTTGAGTATGAGAATGAGAATAGTTGAGTTTCATTTTTCAAATGAATATATATGGGGACAAAGTATTCCCAAGAGTACATGTTTTTACATTTAAAATGAGAGGAAACTTTGATTTCAAATTAGTTCATGAGGAGTTTCGAGTACTATCTCTTTTAAGAGAAACCTTTTGAGTAATAATCTCAAAGTCTGAGGATGAGGAAATGTTTTTAAACATATGAGCTGAGTTATATTATTGGGAGTAGTATTGAGCACCGATATGGGGACGAATTCTAACAATTCAAAGTCCTCATAAACCATGTAGCCAACATTGGTAGAAATGGTCATACTTTTTAGATGATTCCTTATTGCTTTTTAAGCATAGCTTAGTGGATCCACTTAGTTGAGGATGTTTTATGCTCTGGCAAGGTATATGACAGTTCTAGCAGCGTGAGCGAGAGGTTATATCATCACATAGCTCATAGTGATGGTTGTCGGTTAGAGAATCTCCCAAATTGAGTTATTTTGTATCTTTACATACAAATAAGAGTAAAAGAGTTTTATTGTATTTTTAAATACATTGAGTTATAAATCATTGTTTTAACAATTTTCTTTATAATGCATCATATTATTACTTTTTATATTGAACTGAGTCGAGTACTTCTGAGTTCTTGAGTATATTTGAATTTCTTGAGTATCCTTGAGTCGAGTTGAGTTGAGGTGAGTATGGTTTCCTTTTATCATTTCAAGCTGGTAGGTTATTTTCAGTGTTCCTTTTACATGCTCGTACATTCAATGTACTGATGTCATTTGACATGCATCATTTCATGATTCAGATATAGAAAACCAGTATCAGTAACTGGTGCTCCGTTGATCCATTCAAGTTCCAGCAAGATTCGGTGAGCCTCCTTGCTTTACGAAGGATTTCACATTGAGTTTACATTTCAATTTTTTTATTTGGATGTCGTGGGTCTTATCCCGAAGTCCATCTCAGTTAGTAGAGGCTTCATAAATAGTAGAGTTTTGAGAAGTCTGTTATGTTCTAGACTTGAGTTGCCTCTTTTGGCCATTGAATGTTTTAACACATTTATGAGTTATTTATCTTAAGACTATGAGTAAAGTTTTAACTTTTTGTGTTTATCTATTATTGAGAGAGTCTTCCGCTGAGAGTTGAGTCATACCAAGGGTTTGCTTGGGGCCAACAATGGTTCTCGAGTAGCAGTCACGTCTTGGGTGTAGGCTCGGGGATCGATAAACTTGGTATCAGAGAATAGAGTTCAAGAGTCCTAGGGTGTCTATGAAGCCGTGTCTATAGAGTTCTAGTTATCAGTGTGAAGCGCGCCACATCTATAATTAGGAGGCTGCGACATTTATGAAACAATTCCCTTCTTTCATACTCTTTTCGTGCGATAGAGTTTGACTCTATAAAAGTCTCTTTCTAATTCGTGTTTGTTTGTATCTTTCACATCATGCCCCCACGAAGAGTTGTTCGAGGTCGTCTTGCAAGGAGAAATGTTGATCCCCAGGATCAAGGGGTTCCTAATGCACCAGAAGTGCAACCCCAAGGAGAGGTCACTATTGCTGAGTTCCGGGATGCTATTCGGATGTTGAGTCAAATTGTGACCAACCAATATGAGAAACAAAGAGGGAATCGACAGGATGTGGTTTATACATTAGGATCCGTGAGTTCTTAATGATGAATCCTCCAAACTTCACCGGTTCTAGTGTCACTGAGGATCCGGAAAACTTTGTGGAAGAGTTGCAGAAAGTTTATGAAGTGATGCATGTTGCAGATGTTGAGCGTGTGGAACTAGTTGCATACCAAATGAAGGGTCTTGCTAGAGTCCGGTACGACTAATAGAAGAAGAGTACAACTGAAGGTGCACTAATTTTGAGCTGGGTTGTGTTCGAAGAGGCCTTCATGGGGAGTTTCTTTCCCTAATGAATTGAGATAGGCAAAGGTAAAAGAATTCTTCACTCTTAAGCAGGAATATGTGAGTGTGCATGAGTACAACCTCAAGTTCACTCAATTATCTCACGATGCTCCGGAGATGGTTGCTGATATGAGGAGCATGATAAGCTTGTTTGTTTCTGGGTTGTCTTATTTGTCAAGCAAAGAGGGTAAGGAAGCTATGTTTATAGGAAACATGGACATAGCAAGGCTTATGATCCATGTGCAACAGGTTGAGGAGGACAAGTTTAGAGATAGGGAAGAGTTTCGCAATAAAAAGGTGAAGACATCTGGTAATGAGTTCTGATAGTAGAGGGGTAATGCGAACCAATTATCTTTTCAAAAAAGGCCAACTGGACCTTCTCCATCATCTTCTAGTGCACCTGTACTAAAGAACAAATGTGAGTTCAAGAATCAAAATTCTCATAACTTCATAGCTAGACTTGCACAATCCCAAGGTAGTGTGGCACAAAAAGGTAATTGGACTCCTGCATGTGCTAAGTGTGGTTGGAACCACCCGAGAGCGTTTCGTGATGGCTTCACTGGTTGCTTCAAGTGTGGTTATAATGGTTACTTCATGAGAGAGTGCCCTAAGAATAGGCAAGGTAGTGGTAATGAAGGGGGGGGGGGGAAATAGAGCCCAATCTTCTTTAGTGGCTTCACCATACAAAATTGCACCTAGAGGAGCTACATCAGGGACATATGGAGTAGCAAACCGTATGTATGCTATCACCAGTCATAAAAAATAAGAGAATTCACCAGATGTTGTCACTGGTATGATAAAGTATTTATTTTTTATGTTTATGCTTTACTTGATCCTGGTGCGAGTCTATCTTTTGTGACTCCATATATTGCTATGAGGTTCGATATTATTCTTGAGAAATTTCTTGAGCCCTTCAGTGTTTCTACATTGGTTGGTAAGTCTATTCTAGCTGAAAGAGTTTATCGTGATTGTACATTTTTTGTCAACCACAAGGACACTATGGCTAACTTAGTTGAGCTAGATATGGCGGACTTTGAAGTTATTCTAGGTATGGATTGGTATCATGCTTGTTATGCCTTAGTTGATTTTAGAACTCGAGTAGTGAAGTTCCAGTTTCCTAATGGGCCTATTATAGAGTGGATAAGTAGTTCAGCAGTGCCTAAGGGTCATTTTATTTCGTACCTTAAGGCAATAAAGTTAGTTTCCAAGGGGTGCATCTATCACTTAGTCCGAGTTAATGACTCTAGTGTTAAGACATCACCTATTCAGTCAGTTCCAGTTGTGAGTGAGTTTCCAGTTCTGATTCGTGTAGTGATTCAGTTCTGATACATAATCAATCCAGATGATCTTCCCGGAGTCCCTCCTAAGAGAGAAATAAACTTCAGTATAAATATTCTTCCTGATACTCGTCCTATCTCTATGCTGCCATACAGAATGGCTCCAACTGTGTTGAAAGAGTTAAAAGAGCAGTTGAAAGACCTTTTTGATAAAGGTTTCATTCGACCAAGTGTCTCATCTTGGGGCACTCCGATCTTATTTGGGAGGAAGAAAAATGGTTCTGTTAGGATATGAATTGATTACCGCCAATTGAACAAGGTTACTATAAAGAATAAATATCCCTTTCTGAGAATTGATGATCTTTTCGATCAACTTCAGGGTGGCACCTGATTTCCTAAGATAGACCACAGATCTGGCTATCATCAGTTGAGAGTAAGAGAGAGTGATATTCAAAAGACTGCGTTCAGGACCGTAATGGTCATTATGAGTTTCTGGTCATGTCTTTTGGTTTGACTAATTCTCCTGCAGCATTCATGGACCTTATGAACATAGTGTTTAAGCCCTATCTTGATATGTTTGTTATCGTTTTCATTGATGACATTATGATTTATTCGAGTAATGAAGAGGATCATGCTAGTCATCTCAGAGTAGTTCTCCAAACTCTCACAGATAAAGAGTTGTATGCCAAATTTTCTAAGTGTGAGTTTTGGCTTGAGTCAATGGCATTCTTAGGCCACATTATTTCTGATGATGGGATTCGAGTTGACTCTCACAAGGTTGAGGTAGTGCAGAACTGGCCTAGGCCCACATCTCCAACTTATATTAGGAGTTTCTTGGGATTGGCTGGTAATTATAGAAGGTTCATCGAGGGGTTCTCATCTATTTCATCCCCGTTGACAAAGTTGACTCAGATGCCAACAAAGTTTCAATGGTCTGAAGCGTGTGAGAAGAGCTTTCGGGAATCTAAAACTAGGTTAACTACTGCCCAGTGTTGACCTTACCAGAGGGTACACAAGACTTTGTTGTGTATTGTGATGCGTCCACTATTGGACTGGGTGGGTTATTAATGTAGAATGACAAAGTTATAACTTATGCCTCCAGACAACTTAAGATTCACGAGAGGAATTACACAGCCCATGATCTAGAGTTGGCTACTATAGTGTTACTTTGAAAATATGGTGTCACTATATTTATGGTGTTCATGTGGATGTGTTCACCGATTATAAGAGTCTACAATATTTATTCAATCATAAAGAACTTAATCTCAGACAGAGGAGGTGGTTGGATTTACTCAAGGATTATGACATGAGTATTCTCTACCACACAGGTAAGGCTAATGTTGTTGCTGATGCTTTGGCTGGTTATCTATGGGTAGTACGTCCAATGTTGAGGAAGGCAAGAAAGAGTAGCCAAAGATATGCACAAACTTGCACGATTGGGAGTCCAGTTAATGGATTCCCTTGAAGGAAGAGTAGTGGTGATGAATGGGGTTGAATCATCACTAGTGTCCGAAGTGAAAGAGAAACAAGACCAAGAACCTATTTTTCTTGAATTGAAGGCGAATGTTCATAAGCAAAAAGTGATGGCTTTTGAACAATGGGGAGATGGTGTGTTGAGGTATCAAGGTAGATTGTGTGTACCCAAGGTGGATGAACTTCAAGAGAGGATCATGGAGGAAGCTCATAGCTCCCGATACTCTATCCATCCGGGTTCCACAAAGACGTATCGTGACTTGAGAGAAGTCAATTGGTGGAATAGTATGAAGAGGTGTATTGCAGAGTTCGTTGCTAAGTGCCAGAATTGCCAACAAGTCAATGTAGAGCACCAGAGACCCGATGGTATGGCTCAGAACATAGATCTTCTAGAATGAAAGTAGGAGATGATCAATATGGATTTCATTACTAGTTTACCGCGGTCTCGCACGCAACATGATTCTATTTGGGTGATTGTAGATCGGACGACTAAATAAGCCCATTTCTTGACGTAAAGACTACTTTTTCGGCAGAAGATTATGCTTGGTTGTATATTCAAGAGATAGTCAGACTTCATGGAGTTCTGGTGTCCATCATTTCAGATAGAGGTGCGCAATTCAGTGCACAATTTTGGAAGTCTTTCCAGAAAGGTTTGGGTTCGAAAGTAAATTTGAGTAGTGCTTTCCATCCTCAGACTGATGGTCAAGTAGAGCGCACAATTCAGACTTTAGAAATTATGTTGAGGGCGTGTGTGATCGATTTCAAGGGTAATTGGGATGATCACTTACCTCTCATTGAGTTTGCTTATAACAACAGTTATCACTCTAGCATCCAGATGGCTCATTATGAGACTCTTTATGGGAGAAGATGCAGATCTTCTATTGGATGATTTGAAGTTGGTGAAGCTGGGTTGATAGGACCAGACTTGGTTCATCAAGCTATGGAGAAAGTGAAGGTCATTCAAGAAATGTTGAAAACAACGCAAATTTGTAAGAAATCCTATACAAATGTTAGGAGAAGAGACTTAGAGTTTGAGGTGGATGATTGGGTTTACTTGAAGGTTTCACCCTTGAAAGGCGTTATGAGGTTTGGCAAGACGGGGAAACTTAGTCCTTGGTATATTGGTCCTTACAAAATATCCAAGAGGATTGGCAATGTAGCCTACGAGTTGGAGCTACCGCCAGAGTTAGCAGCAGTCCATCTGGTATTCCATATTTCAATGTTGAAGAAGTGTATGGGTGATGTAATACCTCGCTATTTGAAAGAACTAGAAAGAGCTAGAATTAGAAAGAGTTCAACTTTAGGGTGCCACGTGTTTCTCTAAGATAGACCTTAGATCTAGATACCATTAGTTAAGAGTAAGGGAATGTGATATTCCTAAGACAGCTTTACGGACTCGTTATGGTCATTATGAGTTTCTGGTCATGTCATTCGGTTTAACCAATGCGCCTGCAGCTTTCATGGACCTTATGAATAGAGTATTCAAGCCTTATTTAGATATGTTTGTTATCGTATTTATTGATGACATTCTAATCTAATCAAGGAATGAGGAAGATCATGCTAGTCATCTCGGAATAGTTCTGCAAACTCTAAAAGATAGAGAGTTGTATGCTAAGTTCTCTAAATGTGAGTTTTGGCTTGAGTTTGTGGCATTCTTAGGCCATATTATTTCCGGTGATGGGATTCAAGTTGACACTCAAAAGATAGAGGCAATACAGAATTGGCCTAGACCCACATCTCCAACTAATATTAGGAGTTTCTTGGGGTTGGTTGGATATTATATAAGGTTCATAGAGGGCTTGTCATCTATTTCATACCTTTTGACCAAGTTGACTCAGAAAATAGAGAAGTTTCAATGGTCTGAAGCTTGTGAGAAAAACTTTCAGGAATTGAAAAAGAGGTTGACTACTGCCCCGGTATTAACCTTACCAGAAGGTACTCAAGGTTTTGTTGTATATTGTGATGCGTCCAGAGTTGGTTTGGGTTATGTGTTACTGCAGAATGACAAAGTTATAGCTTATGCCTCCAGACAGCTTAAGGTTCACGAGAAGAATTATCCAATCCATGACGTAGAGTTGGCTGCCGTAGTATTTGCTTTAAAAATATGGCGTCATTATTTGTATGGTGTTAATGTTGATGTATTCACTAATCACAAGAGTCTCCAGTATGTGTTTAGTTAGAAAGAGCTTAATCTCAGACATAGAAGGTGGTTAGAGTTACTTAAAGATTATGGTATGAGTATCCTATATCACCCAGGTAAGGCTAATGTTGTTGTTGATGCCTTACGTAGATTGTCTATGGGTAGTACCACCCATTGTGAGGAGGGTAAGAATGAGTTAGCAACAGAGGTTCATAGACTTGCACGATTAGGGGTTCGACTAATGGATTCCACGGAGGGAGGAGTAGTGGTGATGAATGGGGCTGAATCATCATTAGTGTCTGAATTAAGGAAAAACAAGACCAAGATCCTATTTTTCTTGAATTGAAGGCAAATGTTCATAAGCAAAAAGTAATGACTTTTGAACAAGGGGGAGATGATGTGTTGAGCTATCAAGGTAGATTATGTGTACCAAGGGTGGATGAACTCCAAGAGAGGATCTTGGAGGTAGCTCATAGCTCCAGATATTCTATTCATCCGGGTTCCACAAAGATGTATCGAGACTTGAGAGAAGTTTATTAGTGGAGTAGTATGAAGAAGGGCATTGCAGAGTTTGTTGTTAAGTGTCTGAATTGCCAACAAGTTAAAGTAAAGCACCAAAGGCCCGGTGGTATGGCTCAGATTATAGAACTTCCATAATGGAAGTGGGAAATGATCAATATGGATTTCATCACAGGTTTACCAAGGTCTCGCAGGCAGCATGATTCTATTTGGGTGATTGTTGATAGAATGACAAAATCAGCCCACTTTTTACCGGTAAAGACTACCCATTCGGCAGAGGACTATGCCAAGTTGTATATTCAAGAGGTAGTTAGACTTCATGGGGTGCCAGTTTTGATTATATCAGATAGAGGTGCACAATTTATTGCACTGTTCTGGAAATCTTTCCAGTAAGGTTGGGTTCTAAGGTAAACTTGAGTACTGCTTTTCATCCTAAGATAGTTGGTCAAGCAGAGCGCACCATTCAGACGTTAGAAGATATGTTGAGGGCCTGTGTGATTGATTTCAAGGGTAATTGGGTTGATCACCTACCCTTATTGAATTTGCTTACAACAATATTTACCACTCTAGCATTCAAATGGATCCTTATGAAGCTCTTTATGGGAGGAGATGCAGATCTCCTATCGGATGGTTTTAAGTTGGTGAGGCTGGGTTGATAGGACCAGACTTAGTTCATCAAGCTATGGAGAAAGTGAAGGTTATTCAAGAGAGGTTGAAAACAACGCAGAGTCATCAGAAATCCTAAACTGATGTTAGAAGAAGGGAGTTAGAGTTTGAAGTAGATGATTGGGTATACATGAAAATTTCACCCCTGAACGGTGTTATGAGATTTGGTAAGAAGGGGAAGCTTAGCCCCCGGTATATTGGCCCTTATAGGATATCCAAAATGGTTGGTAGTGTAGATTATGAGTTAGAGCTACCCCAAGAGTTAGCAGCGGTTCATCCGGTATTTCACTTATCATACCTACTGAAGATATTGGTATCAATGATAGCTTATCGTATAAGGAGATTCCTGTTCAGATCCTAGATCGCCAACTTCGCAAGTTGAGAACTAAAGAAGTAGCATCAATCAAAGTTCTATGGAGAAATCAATTTGTTGAGGAAGCTACCTGGGAAGATGAGAAGGATATGAAGAAGAGATACCCACATCTCTTCGAATCCGGAGAAGTTCCAAATTAAGGTATTAATCCTTTTCTTGGCTATTATTTTAAGTTGGCATGTTGTGTTTACATTTTGTTTGTTGGGTTTTCGAGCTATGAGTTAGATGTTACGCCTTAGCCTACTAGGAGAAATCTCATTCGAGGACGAATGTTCCCAAGGGGGAGATATTGTAACACCTCGCTTTTAAAAGAACTAGAAAGAGTCATTTTTGGAAATAAGTTAAATCTGGAAAATTGGCTAAGTTATGTTAAGTATGGATTTTTGGTCAACTTCAAATGACCATAACTCCTAGATCAAGATGAGTTAGGTGTGCTACCAGATACCATAGCAAATATCTCTGAATTATCTTTCCAACGCCGCCAAGTTTGCGCAATTCGGAGTTCGTATGAATGAGATGTGTCCATTTGAAGTTGGGATGTCTAGAAAAGGAAATTCAAAATCGGATTTTTGAAGGGTATTTTGGTCTTTTCCTTACACAATTAATTAATTTCGTTTTTTGAAGTTTAATTGGGGTCTAATCAGAATTATATGAGTTTACGCATTTAACAAAACACGCTAGGGCTTGGAGAAAAGAGAAAAGAGGAGAAAGGAGAAGAAAAGTTCAAGATTCGTCAAGTTCTTGTGATTTTGGTTGTCGATTTCGCCAAAGATTCAATCCTACGAGGTATGTGAGATCACCTAGTGTTGGGTTAGTTAACCCATGCGCCAATCATGATTCAATTCAGCGTAATTGTGTTCTTAAAAGAAAAGGTTATGAGTTCTTGATGAAATTTGTTTAAGTTTTTCTGGGTTCTTGTTGTTGAAGTTGTTGAGAAGTTTCTTGAGTGTGATTCATGAGATTAGGTGTGATTTTGAGTATATTCTTACATATTTTTGTGATATAGTCGAATCTAAGTGTTTGGAGAAAAGAACCAATTGAATCTAAAGGGTTTAGAGTTGAAAAATGAGCAAGAAAATTCGTCAAAAACCTGGGGAGGGGGCTGGGGAGCCGCGCCTCTCAGAGCGCCCCAAAAAGACTTTTGAAGTTTGGTCTCTGGGGTTCCGTGCCAGCCAGAGCGCCCCAACCCAGCTTCTGAAATTTTTCCTCTGGCGCCCCACGCCACTCAGAGTGCCAGTGACGCCAGGTCTTCCACCTTTTCCCACTTCCTTCCGTTTGAGTTCCCTAGCAACGTACTTAAGTTCTCTAGTTGATTTTTACACTCTAGGGTACGTCTAGAAATCATGAAATCATCCATAAACATGAGATCATGAGCCTTGAATCCATAATTCAATTCAAGAAAAGTTAAGAGTTAAGTCAAGAGAAGTTCATAGAGTCTTCCAAAAGTCTTTTACAAATGTTTTAACTTTGTTTTGAGGCTAGAGTTTTGAGTTGAGTAAAGAGTAAGAGTAAAGTTCATTTCTTCAAAAGATTATACGGGAACTAAGTATTCCCAAGAGTTGAAATGCTTTCACATTTAAACAAGAAAGGAAACATTAATTTCCAAGAAAGCCTTTGAGCTAGTTTTGAGTAATTATCTCAAACGACAAAAAAAGTTTCTGTTTTTAAAACATATGAGCTTAGTATATTTTGGGAGTAGTATTGAGCACCGATATGGGGACTATTTTATAATAACTCAAGTCTCCATAAACCATGTAGCTATCGTGGGTAAGAAAGGGTCATACTTTTTAGATGATTCCTTAGTGCTTTTTAACATAGACTAGTGGATTCACTTAGTTGAGGCATTCTATATCATGGCAAGGTATAGGACAGTTCTGGCAGCGTGTTCACAATATTATATTACTTTAATGTAAACTAAGTTGTTGTTGTATTTCTTTATTACATTGAGTTGTCACCTACTATTTTAAATGCTTTGTATAAACTGCACCTTTATTGTTGTTTTACTTTGCATTTGAGTTAAGTATCCATGGGTTGAGTAAAGCTAAGGTAAGTGTTCTTTTTATATTCCTTTCAAGTTTATGTCATGTTTAGTTTTCCCCTCGCATACTCGTATATTCAATATACTGATGCCAGTTGACCTGCATCGTTTTATCATGTAGATACAGGTAACCACGATTAGCATCCAGTGCTTCGTTGACCCAGTTGAGCTCTCAGAGTTAGTTTGTGAGCCTTCTTGCTTTTTGGGGGACCCATTTTACATTGTTTTAGTACTTCAGTTGTTAGGATGATCGAGGATCCTGTTCCGACATCCCTCTTTGTTTTAGAGGCTTCATAGATAGATAGTTATAGTTCTTTAGTCTTTCCATTTTCAGTTGTTGATGTTAAGACTTAAGTTGCCATTTCGGCTAGTCTAATAGTTCTTTAAGTTATTGCATGAGTTATCCTTTGAAACTGTTTTCTTGTTAATTAAGTCTTCCGCTATAAGTTAAGCCAGGCCAACAATGGTTCTCGAGTGTCAGTCCCGCCCAAGGTGTAGGCTCGGGGCATGACAGACGATCCTTCACTTATTAAACCTACTAAAAAATTTGGTATTAAGGACAACCTATATTATGAGGAGGTACCCGTTCAAATTCTAGATTGTCAGGTTCGCAAGTTGAGGACCAATGAGGTAGCATCAGTCAAGGTCTTATGGAGGAATCAATTTGTTGAGGAAGCTACTTGGGAGGCTGAGGAGGATATGAAGAATTCATACTCACATCTATTTTCTTCCGGAGAAGCTTCAAACCAAGGTACTAATTCTTTTCTTAGTACTCTTTAATTGATATGTTGAGTTTGTTAAATTGCATGTTGAGTGTTTGAACTGGGTGTCAGATGTTGCCACCCTAGTCTCTTTAGGGTGATCTCATTCAAGGACGAATGTTCCCAAGGGGGAGGTATTGTAACACCTCGACCTTAGAAAGAGCTAAAATTAGAAAGAACTAATTTGGAAAGAACCAATTTGAGGTTTGTTCAAGTTAAGCTTAAGTTGTGAGTTTTGTGTCAACTTCAAACAACTATAACATTCATTACAGGATGAGGTAGGTGGCCCATAATATATCAAATGAAAGTTCTTTGAATCCTCTTTCCAATGCCACCGAGTTAGCTAAATTTCAAATTTGGATGAGGGAGATATGCCCGTTTGAAGTCATCCTGTCTAGTTAAAGAAATTTACCCTAATTAATGAGGGGTATTTAGGTCTTTTCCTTACCCTTCAACTTGAAAAGTTTTTATTGAGGTTTTAGGGGTCTAAACTGATTTGGGTCAGTTTTCATAATCCTAAATACGCTTAGGGTTTTAGAAGAGAGTTCAAGAAGAGAAAAGAGGAGAAAAGGAAGAACGATCAAGATTTCTTGCGAATAGAGAATTTGTTTCACCAAATCAAGGTTTGTAAGTTTTCATAGTGTTGGGTTCGTTCACCCACACACCAATCATGTAAATTTCATCCGTAATTTCATTCTTGAGGTTGAATGATTTGAATTATTGATGGGTGTTCTTGAGGTTTTGTTCTTCATGCTTTGTTTAGGGAGTTTGATGAATTTTGAGGTAGGGATTTTGATTGTTGAGGGTTGTTCTTGAATAAAAATGAGTAGATTCTTGTGTACTTGTATTGGGTAATTGAATCTAAGGAAATTTTGAGGAAAACAATCGATTCTAGGCGAGTTAGGGTCAGAAAACGAGAAGAAAAATTCGTCAGGATTTTCTGGGCAGAGGCTGACGCGCCACGCCAGCAGTGCGCCAGGACTGCGCCTCTGAATTTTAGGGGTTGGCATCCCGTGCAACTCATTGCGCCAAGGTTGCCTGCCCCATTCTGTTTTCAGTCGTTTGCTCCGTCTGAGTTCTTTTAAGGCCTAACCCATCACTGGCCCCTTAAAGTTGGCATCAACTTTCACTTGGACACTCTAACTAGGATTTGTTCATTTTAAGCACCTCATGTCAAACCTCATTGTGTCATTTTGACACTTTTTATATTTTTCAAAACCACATTTTAAGTGCGTACATCTAGATGCCTCTTATGTGGAAAAATAAACGAATTGGTACAGACACATGGAAATTTTATTTTATTTTTTAAAAACTCAATTTTACTTTTTTCTTTCTTTCTTCCAGATCCCAAACCCCATGCCCCCACCTCTTTTCTTCTTCTTCTTGCGCCTCCTTCCCCTTCATCTGTTCTTCTCCATCAAAAAGGCAAGAACATAGGTTAGTTTACAAAGTAAAATACGTTTTGGAGAATAAGGGAAATCATACCAAATCGAAAAGTTTTTATATGACATTTAAAAGAAGATGATTTCTTGTGCTACTACGGTTGGGATTTACAATGAAGGATATGTAAAATAAATTTCTTTTTTTTTCATTGGAGGTTGTTCTTTATTTCTTTTTTATCCCTTGAAATCAATTTAATTTTCAATGGAGAAGGTAAGAATGTAAATCAGTTTTTCCATTTGAAAGAAGTTGATTTCTTTTTTTGTTCCCTTGAAATTGATTTTGTTTTTGAATATGAATCAAGATGCAAATTCAATTTTCAAAGAAGATGGAAGAATCAAAGAGTGTAACCTAGTAAAATATTGTAGAATTTTTTAAAAAAGTTGTGTGGTGATGGAGGATGGTAGAAGGTGGAGAAGATGGAAGGTGAGAAAGCAAGGAAGAATAAGGAGAAGAAAATATTTACAAAAAAATTCAAAATATTTTAAAAAAAGTCTCTGACGCGCTCAAAATTCGTGTAGCACACGTACTATGCTTAGTCAGCAAAAAGTGTCAAAATGACACAACGAGACGTGCATGAGGTGTCTAAAATGAACAAAGCTTAGTTGAAGTGTCTAAGTGAAAGTTTGTGCCAACTTTAGGGGGCCACTGATGGGTTAGGCCTTCTTTTAAAGTGTACCTTCACTCTTTTGTGATTCTAACTACTCTAAACTACATCTAAACATCGAGAGATCCTTCCTACCATGAATCATAACCCACAAATTCATAATTCAAATTCAAGTGGAGTTAAGAATAAAGTCTTGAGAGTTCTTTCGAGACATTTTGAGAAGTCTTTTACAATATTTTAAAACTTGTGTTAAGACTTGAATACTTGAGTATGAGGATGAGAAGAGTTGAGTTTCAATTTTCAAAATGAATATATATGGGGACTAAGAATTTCCAAGAGTAAATGTTTTCACATTTAAAATGAGAGGAAACTTCGATTTCCAAATGAGTTCATGAGGAGTTTAGAGTACTATCTCTTTTAAGAGAAACTTTTTGAGTAATAATCTCAAAGTTTGAGGATGAGGAAATATTTTTAAACATATGAGCAGAGTTATATTATTGGGAGTAGTATTGAGCACCGATATGGGGACGAGTTCTAAGAACTCAAAGTCCTCATCAACCATGTAGCCAACGTGGGTAGAAAGGGTCATACTTTTTAGATGATTCCTTATTGATTTTTAAGCATAGCTTAGTGGATCCACTTAGTTGAGGATGTCTTATACTCCGGCAATGTTTAGGACTGGCAGCGTGGGCGAGACGTTGAATCATCACATAGCTCATAGTGATGGTTGTCGGTTAGAGAATCTCCCAAATTGAGTTACTTTGTATCTTTACATACAAATAAGAGTAAAAAAGTTTTATTGTATTTTTAAATACATTGAGTTATAAATTACTGTTTTAACAGCTTTCTCTATAATGCATCGTATTATTGCTTTTTATATTGAACTGAGTTGAGTACGTCTAAATTCTTGAGTATCTTTGAGTATCCTTGAGTCATGTTGAGTTGAGATGAGTATGGTTTCCTTTTATCAGTTCAAGCTTGCAGGTTATGTTCAGTTTTCCCCTTATATGCTCGTACATTCAATGTACTGATGTCATTTGGCCTACATCATTTCATGATGCAGATACATGAAATTACGATAAAAAACCGGCACTCCGTTGATCCATTCGAGTTCCAGCTAGATTTGGTGAGCCTCTTTGCTTTCCAGAGGGTTTCACATTGAGTTTACATTTCAAATTTTGTTTATCAGAATTTCGTGGGTCTTGTCTCGACGTCCATCTCAATTAGTAGAGGTTTCGTAGATAGTTTGTTTCATTTTCATTTGTTAATGTTCTAGACTTGAGTTGCCTCTTTCGACCAGCGAATGTTTTAACACAATTATGAGTTATTTAGCTTAAGACTATGAGTAAAGTTTCTACTTTTTGAGTTTATCTATTATTGAGAAAGTCTACTGCTGAGAGTTGAGTCAGGCCAAGGGTTCGCTTGGGGCCAGTAATGGTTCCCGAGTGCCAGCTGCGTCTAGAGTGTAGGCTCGAAGCTTGACACCTCTTGAATAATGGGACTAGACTAACATAATTTAATTTAACTGGATCATCATGAGGAATGGAGTCAGTTTAAACGTGCAGAAGCCATCTGAAGAATACATCACAATAAAACTCGAGTCATTCAAAGCTAAGCACTATCTTTTATTGTTTTCACAAAATTTTCTTTATTATAAACTGGGGCAAAAATTTTGTGTTATTACTTTATTTTTTTTTTAATTTCAGGAATCCACTTGTAGCATAAACATTTGAAGCTCAGGATCTTATCTTGAAATGAGTCAACTTTCAAGCTCATTTTCAATTGAAGTATCAGAAGCACACCCTAAGAACAATGTCAATATTCAAGTCCGAGTAGAAGGAGCCTACATAAAGAAATACATTTACCTTCAAACTCACTCGAGATAAAATCAATAGCTCACAACTTGAGAAGGCATGAAGACCCAAGTCAAGATTCTAGAAAAGCGTCATAGATAAGATCTTGTACTTGTATTTTCTTTTAAATTTTTGTCTGTCACTTTAATGTAAAATAGGAGCCGCGAACTAGAGCCTTGATGGGCCTTCACTTGACTTCAACTCATCATTCACTCTCCTTGAACTACACATGACTTGATTCCCTTATAACCCGGGATATGTAGGATGTCCAAAATCAAGATTCGATCGCATATTTTTCTTTTTAAATAAGAGTCCGGTCAAAACTTGTCACGTTGTCTACTTCTTTGTTTGCAAATTCTCTGTGTTTTCAGTCAAAGAGGGGCGAACTGTAGATACATAATTTTGACCCAACTTGATGTTTTACAGAAATTTTAGTGCTTAAATATTTCTTTTATATTTGAATTAAATATTTTGATGGTTATCTTAGTTCAGTAAGTTTATTTTAAAATATTTGAAAACTACAAAAAATAGAGTCACATTTTTAGGCTAAGTTTTATTTTTATAAGAAAAGAAAATCCACATAAAATATATGTTTAAAAAAAATAGATTTAATAAATAAGCTAGTGTTCTTAATTATATTTTTAGATTAGCTATTTAACTTTTCTTATATCTTTTATTAGTTCAAAATAATTAGCTAATATTTTTATTGTTATAATGTTTATATATATACACATTCCCCACTCCTTAAACCTCTCATCCCTCTAACCTACCCCACACTCCCACTCCCACATGTTTCTCACCTAGATACCTACCATTAATCAGACTCCTATACTACTACTATACAAAAACATCCATCTGCATGATTGAACTCTTCGACACAACAAAAGAAAAAAGAAAAAAAATCCCGCATTGCCCACCCCATCTGCACGCCTGAAAAGGGGAGAAGAAAAGAAAATTAACAACATACATACTATAGTAGCAATATATATACACCTACAAGAACAAAAAAGGAAGAAAAACCATCAGCAATATACTATACTCAACTACATTCTCCACTCCCACCCCTTCAATACACAACACACAGCAAACCTAACAAAACACCAAAATATTTTCTTTCTCCAAACACACGCACAACAAAGAAAAAAGGTTATATGTGGAGGCTCCAGTCTAACTCTCGGATTCAAATTATTTTCTTAGGAAATTCTCTATGGATTAAGATCCAATTCTAGCACTTTATCTTATTTATTTGGGTCTTACATAGAGTTATTTAAATGTATATGAGATATGTATTGAATTTTGATATGCTATAGTGTCATGACTTCTTACTGTATTGTTTAATTTTTTTTAGGAAAAGTATATAATTTACTTTGTATTGTTTAATTTTTGGGAACAACTATATAATTTATTTGGTCTATTATTCGTGTTATTCTACTCATATATTTGCTTAGATTTAAAGATAAATGAAATATAGTGGATTAAGATTGATCTTTAGGTGTTTCTAGAACATTATTGTGAAAGATAATAAAAAGAATTGGGTTAAGATTGACAGTTGAATGTCAATAAAAAAGAGAGTTTTGGGTTTAACAATATGTATAAATTAGGCTCTATTAAACATTAGACGAGTATAAATATATTTAAATCTTGTCTCAATTAAGAATGTGGTTACACATTAAAGATTCTTAAAAGAAATTCAAGGATGCGATGACGCACTTTGACCATATTTTTTAAATAATTAACTCTCTTTAGTTATATTAAAGACTTAGACAAAATTATTAGGTGTGGCGCGAAGAAGGTAGATATGTCTCTAAATGTCAAGAGCAAGAATGCGGCTACACATCTAGGTTGAGACTAATAAAGTTCAACAGTAAGATATGCGAGCAAACCATAGCCTATAGTAATATATCTAAAAAAATAATTCAAAAATAAGTATAAGTTAATAAAAGCGACCGTGCTAGAACCACGAGACTCGAGGGATGCCTTATACCTTCCTCTCGGTCAACAGAATTCTTTACCCAAATTTCTAGGACCAAAATAAAGAGTTATTTACTTTTGATTAGGGATTAAGAAAAGTGATTTGAAACACCATAAATCAATTCCAAGTGAAGACTCTGAAAAATTAAAATAATTCCTATTCAATACTGTCAATTAAATTGAAAAAACTCTTTTTTTCAAAACATTATTTAGAAAAATATGGGTGTGACACTATTTTATCAACAATTTTGTGGATGAAGTGATATACTGATGCAAGGATACATTCCCAAATTTAAGGCATCGATCTTCCATTTATTAGCTACAGTATCTATGTGTCGTTACTAACTATGTAACTTTTGGTTTAGTATTTGAAAACTTATAGTTAGAGGGGGTTTGGATTGACTTAAAAGTTGGTCAAATCTACTTTTGAGTTCCTTTTTTGACTTTTGGAAGTATTTGACAAATATAAAAATAATTTAAAATAAATAAACAAAATGACTTAAAATAAGTTAGGAAATGTTTGACAAGGTTAAAAATAACATAAAATAAGTTTAAAATGACTTAAAATAAGTTAAAATTCAAAAATAGACCTCCCCAATTTTTTATTTTTTGGCTTAAATAATATTTTTTTAAGTCAGTCCAAATGGCTCTTTAGTATTAAAGACATGGTTGAAGTTATAATTTTTTCTGTTTAGATAACACATAAGAAAGGAATATAAAACAATAAAAGGTTAAAAATATTCTCATTCCACCTATTGGATTAAATTTGTCACCCTTCCATTTAGTGGATAGAAAATGTCCTAACCTATTAAAAATATTCAAAATTGCCCCTCCTCTTTTTTATTAGATCCAGAATATCCTTGACATATTAGAAATGATCAAAAATATGTGTTACTAATTCTAATTACTATCCTTTGATAATTATTTAGTTTCCTTTTGATTTTTAATACTTTATTTTAAAAAAAAATTCTTTATTGTTTGTCTAAAAGAGTATTTGCTTTAATATTAATCAACGTGTGAATTGATTTGAATTTATGTTGTTAAAAAGTATTATCTTAGTAATAGAGAAAAAAGAATTTCATTAGATATGCCCACAAAAAGATAAATATTGTTGAAAGTTTTTTCCTTTTAAGATGTTTCTTAAGAAAGAGTGTAATACAGTATCACTTATACAAAAATCTCAGAAGGTGTAAAAACCTGAAATTGCTAACTAAGGGAGAAAAAAGATGTATAACTAAAATGTTAATAGTAGTAAAATGGATTAAAAAGTTGAGATAATCGGATTTGAAGGTTAAAAAGAATTTTTAAAAATATTTTGACAATATTATAAAAATATTATATATATAAATTCTAATACCTCCTCCGTCTCATTTTATGTGGCACTTTTCGGATTTTGAAATTCAAACAAGTCTATCTTTGACCGTAAATTTTTTATAGATCTTTTAAACATTTTGAATTTTTAATTATTGTGACTTATAGTACTTTTTACATAGCATACAAATATATAAATTTCATTTCAAAAAAATTGAAGATTCTATGCGCAAATTCTCGGTCAAACTTAAACAGTTTGACTCTCCAAAAATGAAAAGTACCATATAAATTGGGATAGAGGGAGTAAGATATATTAAGACCGCACACATACATATTAACTAGTATGTAGTAGTTGATAAACATTTTTTAAGTAGAAACAGAACAAATTTGAACAATTTCTAATAGGTTAATATGGATATTTTTGACTCAATAGATGAAAGGAGGAAAATTTTGATCCAATGGGTAGAAGAAGAACATTTTTGAACCTTTGGAAAAATTTCATAATAAAAAATAAACTTTTAAGTGAAAATATATATATTTTAAAAAATATGTATAGTTTTTATGGCGAAAACAGGTGCTAGTCGCAAATTAACAACAATGGGAAAATCGAATATCCGTACACTTTTTTGGTCATGTAAAGGGCTAGTCTATAGTGTACTTGAGTTTTTGACTATTTCAACTCTACAAATTGTGTGGGATGATCACATTGTTTGCACATGTCCTATATTGGCCCCTCTTCTCATTCATTACAATCCCATGACCCGTCCTCGCTCCCCATTTTCCTTGGATCTTTTTCTCTAGTTAGAAAAATTGCATTCTATATCCTTTACTTGTTCTTTTTGTTTTGGTCACTCGGTTTGATATTATTGTTGGTAGGTCAAAAATATTTATTTTAAAAATTAATTTTTTTAAAACAAAATAAAAAATTAAGGCGTTAGGAAAATTAATAAAATTATTTTTAAATGGAAACAAAATTAATTTTTCTGTCGTTCGGAAGAAGCTAAAAAAATTGGCTTCTTAAAAAAAGTAGAAGTATAAACATAAAATTATTTTTTCAAGATCAAAATATCTCTTTCATATATACATATTCATCAATAGATCCCTTAATAATTAATTAGTATATCTCATAAGTTTTGATTAAATTCAATTTAGGTTCGTTTATTTTATTTTATGTAATAACTTTTTTTTTTTTTTGTTTACATATCATTATTTTATATTTTATATATTATTAACGTATTATTTTGCAAGGTTAGAAAAGAAAAGGTAACCACAATATTTTCGCAGGATAAGAAAAAAAAGTCACAACGATATTTTTGCAGGATTAGAAAAAAAGATAACCAAAATGTTTTTGCAGCATTAGAAAAAATGGTAACAGCAATGTTTTTGCAATATTAGAAAAAAAAGGCAACAACAATGTTTTGCAGGATTATATCAATATTTGATTTATATTTCATTTATCTATGTATAATATTGATTAATATTTTAATATGTACATTTTAATTTAATAATAAATAAATAAAAATATAATAGATATTTAAAATAGTTTCTTTCTATGATATTAATATTAAAAGTACATTTTGTAACTTGACTCTCAAAAGTACCTTTAAAATAATATTAACAAAATACAACTTGTCTTTCAAATGAATTAGCCTAACACAAATTATTTTTTTCAAAAGCACTTTCTTGAAAACCTATTCTGTAATGACCCTCCAGGTCATTTCCGTGTTGATTCCTTCTATTCTTTGTTTAGAGTGTTCCTTTAGCGATCCCAAGTCATTTATGACTTGTTGGGACTAATAGTTTGATCACTTGATCATTCGTTTGTTTTTTATGCGATTTTTTTGTGTTTTAGAGCTTTTGAATCTTGAACAGTTGGTTTCGATCAAAAGTTTAGGAAGATGACCTCAGAAACCTATTCTAACGATTTCATCAGCACCGCAAGGGTCATTTTAGGCTAGTAGCATCGTCGGCACGATTCCCGGGACTTTTGGTGCGATTAGCCGTTTTAACTTTCAAGGTTTGGCCTAAGTTTGACCTTGGTCAATATTTTTTTGTAAACATATGAGAATTTCGTCAGCGTGGTTATCTCCGAAATATGAAGTTTGGTCTATAATGACCCTTCATACGGATCCCGAGGCTCTTGGGCTAATTCCGAATTTGGTCTGTACTTGTGACTTCCAGGTTCTAGGAGGGATCTTTTATGTATATATATAGTTTCGTTTTGCTTCCGCTTTTGTCTAGCTAGTTCTGTTGATTAAAGTATTGCTTCACTTGTTTCTACCCTTATGCTCATTAATTATTGTTCTGAGTTACAGGTTGACTTACTTATTATATTGGTGAACGATGGGTTATAGTAGGTGTCATCATGATTCGAGGAATCGGATTGTGACATATTTTAAAAAAAATATCATTTCTAATAATAAGCAATTTTTAGCAGTAATAACAAAAAGACTTTTAATAACCTCAAACAGGGGTGAATCTAGGAAGGTCTAAGGGGTGTCACAGACATGGCTTCATCAGAAAAAATTGCTAAATATATACTTGTCTAATAATAAGGATAGTTATTGTTGTAATATATTTCTCTATTCACTTTTACTTGTCTATTATTTTAGAAAATTATTTTCCATTTTTAATATATCAAGAAATTTTTTTTTTCTTATGTTTAACCTTTAAAAATTACTTATTCGTGAAATTATTTTTCAAAATCTAATATTAAATATTAATAAAAATAATGTAATAAAATAGCCACGTCAATCATTGTTTTTTTAATAAATATATTACATCCAAATATAACATGTAAAAGTGAACTAAGGGAGTAACAAAAAAAGCTGAAAAGGAAAGAAGAGTGATGGAATGGGAGTGTGGGATGCTTGAAACCAATTAGATGTGGGACTCATATTAGCCCATGTGTCAGGAAATAAGAATGAAGACCTACCACACTAAAAGCATGCAGTCAAATATTACCTACTTACATATTATATATATATGTGTGAGGAGATGTACTCATAAATATATGAATAGTAAGAACTAAAGAAGATAAAAGAAAAATGGAAGGAGAGAGTTCCAACACATACGAGGATTTTGAAGAGGATCCATTGCCAACAGACCCTAATTGGCTAGTAATTCCGCAGCTACGAGGAAATATTGGAAGGATGTTTGCTAGTGAACAATCTGCCTTTGATATGAATTCAGACGAGCTTGATGCCTTGTCTATCACTGTCCAAGACATTTCAATTTCTGTATGTTACATTAATATTAAGTTGATTTAATTTATTCCCTCAATTTAGTTTATTTATATATGGTGTGTATTATAATTATTTGTTGGTATTTCTTTCATGCTATATAGAAGGATGACAAACCTAGGCCGGCTCCCGTAGTAGGACACCGTTTCGTTCCGGAGGATATCATAGAAACACTCCCAACTGTTTACGTGGAAGATGATAAACCTGATGATCTATGTCCAATTTGTAATTATGGTGCTGAAAAGGGTGAACAATGGCTTCAGTTGCCATGCAAACACATTTTGCACATTGACTGTGGGAGGCGATTGCTTGTAAGTATAGGAGATAGACTTTAAGTTGGTATTTATTATGGTGTTTATGTCATTTTCATTTATTGTATTAGTTATTTTAATTGTCTTTGGTTTAGGCAAGGAAAAACGCCTGTCCAACATGCAAAAACAAGGTCCCTGTAGGCGATGCTGTCTATGATGGTTGGATAAGTAAGGAGAAAGAAGATAGAGAAGAGAAGGAAGGTTATGAAAAGTCTCGCATTGACAACAAAAATATGTACATTTAGACGTTAGCATATGCAATATTTAACTCCAACCTTCTTATGCTTTGACTTTTTTTGATAAGGATTGTTCATGAACTGCTATAGCGAGAACAATCTCAGTTTGTAATAACTCTTATTAACTTTTTATTAATATAATATAATCTATCTTATTAGGTAAAAAGAAATAAAACAATTCATGAATTGATCCATATAGTAGCTCATTTTCATTTTCATTGTTTTTGCATATAATAGTCTTGATTACTTATTTATGTTAGTTTTTGGGAGTCAATTCCTTAGAAGCCCAACATAATTTATTTTTTGCATTTAATTTATTGACGTGAAATTTTAATATGAATAGCACCACTTTGACATAAGTATCCCCAATAGTCATTTCTAACTCGTTCACCTAGGAACAGCTAAATTCTGAAACAATGTGGTTAGCAAAATACATGAACACATGGATGAACTACTTTAATCTTGTCCGTTGAATATTATCATGCCCATCAAAAAAGTTGACAGTGTGCCTTCACCCATGATCTTAGTGCTCCGATTGCTCTGTAAGGACATATGTATACACTAATTTATATGTGGGTTTCGCTTAATCTTCATGATTTTAATATAATCAGAAATAAAATTGGATAAAAACATTACCATAAAAGAGTATGGATCTGAAGTTTTCTATTTCAAAATTTATAAACTTATGTAGATGGTTAACAAGGATGTCTTAACAAGTTTGGGGGCCTAAAGTCAAACTTCATAGATAGGCCTTGGTTTTTTTTTAGTTGTCATATATAAATTGTATAGTTATAACCTACTTAGTGTAATCCTACAAATAATGTCTGGAGACATAGAATATACATGAACATTATGAAGTAAGAATGCAATTAATGTGGTCTCTGCCCTTTTATTCCTTGGATAGATAGAGGGGGAGGGCACAACTTTTGGTTTTTTATTTTCAACCAAAAATATATAATATAAAGTTAGAACAATAAAACTTAACCAAAAATCTTGAAAATTTTATATAATGATATCGTCGTATCGATATAGTGTTGCACTGAATTTGATAAATTATATAATAATATTAAAATAGTGTTGATTAGTTTTAGTGCTTCAAATTTGAAGAAGACACCAAAAAATAAATTGGATCGCACAACAATAGATTTTGCATAATGTAGAAGGTTTGAACGTTTAAGAAACTTTAAAATATTTAATAATTAGAGAATAAAAATAATGAAAGAAATAAAAAAGAAAATATAAGAATAATAATGTTAATTCATGATATCATCAAAATATAAATGAGGCAACAAAATAGGTATAAGAGAAGAATCTTTTTCGAAACAATGTCTTTAAAGCGTTAACAATGAATATGTAAAACTAAGTTCAATTTACTTCTCATTCATAAGTACCATCTCTCTTCATTTTCTTTTTCCTCTAATGAAGCCTATAAAGGATCATTGGTAATCACCATTACCAATTATTATTACATCCATTAATAACTATTGATAATTATCATCATTAGTTAACATTATATATCTGTAACGACTTATTTGGTCGTTTTGAGTATTAGAGTTTTTTATTTCATAACATACTTTCTGATAGATTCTAAATGGATATTTTGGACTATTCGTAATCACAAATATGAAATTAAGGGATAATTTAAATAATTAATTTAGTTGATGGTTAAAGAAAATAACATTACAATTAGTGGTGGGTCACTTTCACTATTTTTATAATTAGTCCTATATAATATTAGGATATAATTAATCTCTAGAGAAAAAGAAGAAAATCATAGGAGCGCAGGAGGGTCGCGAAGAAGATCGGAAAGCACGACTTCAGGTGAGGCTATTTTTAATTTTTTTCTAGTAAGACTAACTGTAGTATATGTGTTTTAACTTGAATGGAAAGGGAGGGTGGTAATTATTTAATTGTATAGATAGTTGTTAATAGATTAAGGAAATTATGAAGCGGTGATTTGCAGGAATTTGATTTCACTGATTGGTTGGGATTTAGATAAGAAAGTGAGGAAGAATATGGTGTTATAATGACTATGAAGGATATTATTATTATTATTATTGTTATATATATATATATGAGTAAATTTCCTCAACTTTAGGATTGGTATTGTCTGAGTTCAGAAGTATCACCACTGGTTGACTTAAACTTTAATTACTTATTATGATAATATTATTATTAGGGTGCATTTTGGTATTGAAGATGAATTGGTAGGTGCTGGTTGCCACTGGATTCGTAACCAATGGCTTTAGCTTTAAATTTTATAGCTTTATTATTATATTAAAAATTATATTTTTGATATATTGAGATAGATAATTAAATATTAGGTGTATCGAATTATTTAAATTCCATTAAAGTTATGCTAATTGGAGGAATTAAGATTTACCCCTAGGTTTGAACTTTAGGAAATTGATTATAGAATTCGGTGAGTTTTTGGGTCTAGGCTAGACATAGAATAATATGAGTGTTTATAGACTCGTTAACTTACAAATTATGTGCATATACTTGATAGATTGAAAAGGTTAGGAGGCATTGAGGAAAGGAAAAGCATTGGAGAAGTAGTTTGCTTGACTTCGGTTCTTCGGTGGAGGTAGGTTATGGTTTATTTTATGTAATAAATAGACTCTTAATAGCGATTGATATTCATTGAGTGATAATGTGAAGTTCTCTATGTACTTGATTGTGTGGTTGTGTGGTTTGTGACTGGTCTGAAATCCTGAGACCGTGAAATTTATAATCTTAAACTCTCTCTAACAAAGTGATGCCTTGAATGAAATATTATTAAGGAAGTGGAAAGAGATGATAATAATGAAAAATGAATTAGCTATATGGTTGGATCGGGTTCCACGAGCCGGCACGATATTATTGGATTGGGGTGTCACGTTTAGACATGGTATTATTGGATCAAGGTGTCATGTTCGGACACAGTATTATCGGATCATGGTGTCATGTTCCAACACGGTAACATTAAAGGAAAAAATATTGAATTAACTTAAACTACTCAATCTCAAAGAACCCATTTTCCAAATGAGCGTGGTGTGGAGACATGAGTCCTCGTGTGTGTGTCTGATATTGTGATTGATTGCGTGCTTGCTTCTGTTGTCACTTGTTCATGTTGTTTGTTGCTTATCACCTGTCAAGTGCTATAGTTGATTTTGTGGCAGTATTTTTGTCTAAGATATGGATTAGTAAGATAAGACATGATCGATCGTATCGAGTGTTAGGCATTTGGACGGACTTATGCATGGTTTGAGTTGTAAAATTTGTTACTTTTGATTGTTAAAAGACCTAAGGAAAGGTTTCACTTAAAAGTGTTTGTTTAGAGTATAAGGTAAAACGTCATGGGTTGTTGGTAAAAGGATGACATCGGTAAGCGAGCTAGATAAATTAACAAGAGTTTGATATATTGAAGAGTCGAGATATGTAGAATTTTGCACCATGGGAAGAATTTGAGAAAAGTGAAGGAATAAGACAAATCGTATAACCCTTGGGGTGTAGTTGAAGGTTGTATTGATTTTTGTCTATGAGTTTAGATATGACTGTGAGATGTGAACTAGTTCAGTACAGACTTACTAGGAGTTTATCATCGACTTTTATAAAGTTTGAGTTTTGATTTGGGTGACAAACAGTAGGTATGGAAAATTTAGTGTTTTACGTGGGGTTAGATTGCTCAAAGTATGATAGATGACTTAAGAATGACGTACAAGGTAAGATATAATTCTACATGGTTATTAAGAATTTAGAGTTGGGTTAATACTACTCTATTGATGAGACTACATAGAATGTTAAGATGCGTTACATAGACGTTTGATGGTGAATAGAGGTTATGAGTTTATAGTATACAGAATAATTTTGAGTGACCAAGAATTTCCGTAAGTGTTGGCATGAGGTATGTGATGGTTTAAAATGGTAGCTAAAGCATGGTGTGTGAAAGTGGTGTGGAGTTGACTTTGGGTGTGATTTAATAGTTTTATCTCGATGGAAAGGTACTATAAATTTGAAATTAGTGTTATTAGCCTTGTTTGAGACTCGTATTAGTCATGAAATGCTTAAATAGAAAGAGAGATAGTCATAGTTTAACATGTATTTGATAAGAATACTTTGACAGTAATGATGGTTTGGGAGTAAGGTAGATGATCGGTGTGGTTATGATGTTTAAAGTATTAAGAGTGTTGACTTCAATGGATGTGGGGTTCGATAAACCAAGTATGTGTGCAGTTATAATAGGGACTAAATTGGTGATTGTGGGTAGCTAGAAAATCAAAGAGATAGAGTTAGATGAATGAACATGTTTGATATAGGCACTATGGAAAGAGTATCTAGAGTTATTCGACCTTGGTTATGTACATTCTTATGTGACTAACTAATTCATTCTGGGCATGATTTAGAGTATGATTCACTTTCTATGTCCATGTGTGTTTTTGCTTCTATGGGTAAGTCCCTAGTAGTGGATCAAGTGTACCGATTATGTGATTGTCCTCCTGGTAGGGTGGCATCCTTGGTTAGACTTGTTCATTCCAATTATTGAAGATTTGGTGTTGTTTGGGATAGTTTAAGTATACAAGTGATTCTACACGCACAACTTTGATTATGAGAATTTATAGGAGAGTTACCATGAAAATTTACAGTTGTTCGATAGACTTAAGATTTATCTCATCATCGATATCATGTTTTGGCTATATGTGATTGAATGTGGGGACCATGGGGTCTAGTTTTGTCATTATTAACGTTTGTCTGTAATAACTACTAATCTAGCATTTCAACAGTGTTGTTAGAGGTTCTATATGCTTGGGTGTATCACTCGATGGTGGTTACTTTATCATTTCCATCTTTGGATTAGATGAGTTCGATTCTCCTGGATGATTACTTATGTCTAAAGACTACCCCCACCTTATTCCACTTTATTAAATGAGTTTTTCCTGCATTGCCTCACCATCCTCCTTTTCTATTTCTCTGCTTTTGGAACTCTTCATTCTTCTTTTCCTTGTTAAGTTCAGCTACCATGCCCCTAATTTCCTTTTCACCGTTTGTTTCCTTCTTTTTATTTTCCTCGACCTTGTGATGCGCCTCTGTTTTGTTTTTTGTTTCCGCCTTTGGATATAGCTCAGGATGCATTACATAGCATTGTTCCTCATTATGTCTCTGTATCATGCATGTCTTACAATACTTGGGAACGTAATCATACTTGATCCTTATCCATTTTTCTGCTATTTCTCCATTCTTTTTCTTCATGCCAATTTTGATGCGCTTGGAAAATTCCCCCAACAAATCTACTTCGACCTTGACTCTTGCACAACTTTGCCTTGTTTGGTTTCTTGTTGCCATATCTACATGAAATGGCTTCCCAACAGCTGCTGCCAACGAGAAAACAACTTCTCTATCAAAAATATTTGGTGGCAATGCCGGAAAAGATATTCATGCAATTGCCGTAGTAGTTTCTTCTTCCCGATCAAAAAGCGGGTCCCATTTCAATGTTTTCACTAGATATGACCAATTATGATGCATAATATAGAATGCTGGTTTGGACAGTAAATTCACATAATCCTCTAAATGGGTTGCCCTTATCATCACATGTCGATTGCTTAGTAATCCAATACTACACTCTCTCTTTAGTTGACACTGTTTCGGAATGAGCCTTCTCAGATCTTGGATGTCTGGCCATCCATATGAAAATTTTCCAATCACACCATATTCAGGATTTTCATTAATAATCATCTGTTCAATCTCTTGATGCTCCCATATAATCCTTGGTTATCCATATAAATATGATACTGGCTTTAGTGGAATAGATTTTTTGGTGGCTGATTGTGGCTTTAGGTGGGTTGCATTGGTGGGTTTGGTTGTTGTAGTATCAGGTTGTCCTTTCTCCAGTGAAGGAGGACCGGTGGCCGTGGTGGCCATTGCCACCGGAATGCGTAAACAGAGCTAGGGTTCGGCGACGACGGTGGCTATTTTCGTTAGTTACGTACTTGTTCTCTTGTTCACATATCCAAAGTGGCCGACTACCTTTTATTTAGTGGAAGCACATTGCTCATATATTTATCATAAATAAATTTCGAGTTGATTTTTCCCGAGAAGACTACTATTGTTTTAAGTTTCGGAAACATATTTTTTTCATGTTTGGTTGACTTAAATGTTTGGAAAATATTTTCCAAATCAACTTATTTTCCTAAAATTTAAGGAAAATGACTTTCCTTCAAAAATTAAGGAAAACATTTTCCAAAACTCTCCTCCAACCTCATATAACAATTTTTTTTTCACCCTGACCCTCCCAATTCAAGAAAAAATAAATAATAACTTAATATTTATTTTTGAAAAATACTTCAAATTTTAAAATTTTAATTTTTTTTACCCCACCTAACCTCTGACTACCCTTACCCTTTGATGAGTCCACAATTTTGACTCATTTAGGGGTTCATTTTAATAGAATTAGTGTACTCAAATACATATTTTGTCTCAATAACTGATGTAAATCATTAAGTTTTAAGTATTTAGAGTTTGAGGCACAACATGGACACTACTTGCCAAAAAGGAACAAAATGGCTGAAAACACGAAGAAAAGAAGGCCTGTGGATCGCCTAATGGCCTCAACCTCGCTTATAGTTCTAGTGTGCTGAGCCCTGAAGAAAAATATCAAGTCGGCGCTGAAAAGGAGCAGTTGGCGCGTTACCAAACAGTTCCGCGAAGCAGTACTATATCGCCCAATGATCTTGAACGCGAAGATGCTGAAGGCAAAAGTTGAAAGGCGATGAAGCAGACCAAAGGGCGGATCCCCGAGTGCATCGGCGATCCCGACTAACTGCGCCAAGTGATCCTTCGCAGCACATTTTTAGACACCTATAAATACTAGTTTAAATTTTTATCTTAGTATGCAATTTCAAATACAACATTTTATTTTTCTAAGTTTCAAGTAGAGAGATATTGTTCTTGAGCTTGAAGGTTTTGAAGGTTTTCAACTCCAAGAAATTGGAAGTGGGTATCCATGAATCTTCATCCTAGATGTGTTTAAAGACATTTTCTATCGTACCCACTTGATGGAAACACTTGTTGGTATTGATTTCTATCTCTTTTTCATGTCTAGCTAAAACCCCAATTCTTGGGGTGTGATTTTGTGAATATGTGTTAAATTTCCTGTTGGGTAATGCTTATTGTTAGTCTATTTGCTGTTTAAATATGATTTCGTTTAGTAGTTTTTCTTATTTTTTTATTTTTTATTTTAACGACCCTTGGGGGGGTCAGGGGCTTAGCAACACCCCCAGGCCTTAGCATAGATTAAAATCAAAGAATTACAAAGAGGGGGACATAAACCTTACCTCCGGTCCTATGGTGGTTCAAAAGTCGACCTACCTACTAAGGTTAGTCGACTCATCCCCATATTAGAAAAGGTAATCTTATAACTAAGCACCTAAGGAGAGGACTCCTCTCAATACAAAGTTACTAGGAAAGCATAAATAAGGGAGACTCTCCCCTTACAACGGAAGACAAAAGAAACCTATTCAAAAAACTATATCTAAACAAAACATAGTCCTGTTGAAAAGGCAGCTATCCGACAATAAACTCAAGGGGTTTTTTTAATTCTTTTCAACTTCTTTCTTCTGAAACTTTGAACACCCATCTTCTCTAGTATATAACTTCCTCTTGCTATATTTGGTAACTGACTGTAGGTATAATAATGTTGTATAGTATCGTGTCTGTGGCTTTGTTTGGACAGGAAATCTGCAGTGCTGTTTGCCTCTCTATACGTATGAACACACTGGAAAGATTAACATTGGTTACCAAGGATTTGGAGTTCCTGTACATACCTTTGAATCCTCCAAGGTGGAGTATAAATCTGCAGCAACCATTTTGTTAATAGTTCTGAGTCTACTTCTAGAATAACGTTGTTGTATCCATGTTGAATGCACCAATTTAGACCATAGCTGGCAGCTTGTATCTCTGCTTGATTATTAGTTCCTTCGCCAAGAGGTATCGCAAAAGCATAAATGATATCCCCATGCTCATCTCTCAAAATACCCCCCCCTCCAATCTTCCCCGGATTGTGCAAGGCACTACCATCTGTATTAAGTTTATATCTATTGGGAGGGGGTGTTTTCCAAAGAATTGAAGTGACTTTAACAACATGTTTGCAGCTTACAATTGTGTCCACCAGTTCTGTCTACTGCAGGGGCCACTGGACGTATGGGAAAACAGAATTGAGCAGCTGGAGAATGTCTTTGATGATCATGTACTTGACTCTTGTGGTGCTTGATTTTTCCCCCCCATACTTTGCTGAACACCTATTCTTCCATAAGTTCCAG
>NC_064288.1:21482537-21508880 GCF_019186545.1 Solanum stenotomum
TCTCTTTTTTTGATGTTGCAATCATACTCGTGATGCCCTTGGTGCCTGCAGTACATGCAGTACTCTGGAACACCTTCATATTGCACTTGTTGCCATCTTCCTATGTTATAGTCATCTTCATCAATGGCCATCCAAACATGTGGGGGTCTAGCCTTGGTGAGATCGATTTGGACCTTTACCCTTGCCACACTTCCTCTAGTCTTTTGAGCTGTTGGAGAATCAAGATATAACACTTTCCCAATTGGCTTCAAAAGAATAGAGACAAACTCTTTTTTGTAACAATGCCAAGGGAGCTCGGGTAAGGCTACCCAAACTGGTACTATGGGAGTTTCCTGCTCAGGTCTGAAGGTAGGAGTCCACGTTTGGATTCTCATGAGTTGTCCCTCAATAGTCATCTTTTGTTTAGTCCACACAGTTATATAATCCAGGTCAATATAGACATGCCTTGAATTAAAATGGGATATTTTCACACCACCAGAAAGTTGAGCTTGAAGGATGCAATTTTTCCTTATTAACTCAATTTTGGGCATAGTAGTGCTAAAATTTCCAATTAAGGTAAACTTGCAATCAGTAACAAGAGTTTGATGGAAATCATCCCTTTTGTATATCATAGCAGGTAGTCCCTGTCTGGTAGTAAATTCATGTGCTTCAAGATTTAAGGAATCCATTTTCTGATTTTGGTTTTGTTTGAGTTTAGCTGCAAAGGTCTGAATCACTGTAAAAGGAGCAGGTTCAGGGATTTGCTCTTTCTTGGAAATGTTCTGGTGGGTCTGAGAACTTTGGGGGTTACTGACATTATGTCCATTAGTATTTTGACCCCCGGAATTGTTCCTATTGGGAGGGTGAGTTTGTTTCTCGAAGTTGCTGGAGATTTTAGGGAACTTAGGATTACTATTATTGCCTTGCCCTTTGTCCTGTTTTCCATGCTCCTGATGGTCCTTAGAATTGTGAACTGTGCCCTGCAATCTCTGTTTCTCCATATTTCTGATATGCTCATTTGCATGAATTTGCAAATGAGCATTATTCTTAGCATTAGCAACTTGACTAGTGTTGGGTTCAGTGGAATTACCTGATGGTATTACTTGCCATTGCTGCTGGTGATCAGTCCCTTGATGTTGAGCATCATTGTCCTTTTGCTGTCTTTCCTTGTTCTGTTGAATTAAGTTAGGGGTGGGCATATTCTAATCACCCTGGATTCCAAATGAAAATTTGGATGACTTATCCCCTTTTGAATGATCTTGCATACCCTGAACTTGTGACATGGAAGTATGATTGCCCTGTTTTGCATTTTTGCTTGGTACTTGTTGATCACTGATTTTGTTCTTCCCATTCAATCTTCCTTGGCTTTGATTGGAATCTTTAATCCTTGATTTGTTTTTTATCATCAGTGTAGACATGTTTCTCCCCTCCAAACCTTCATCTAAACCTGTAACAATTCGAGACAATTCATTAATGTATTCAGAACTTACCTGAACTCCGGCAGCCCCACCGGAATTCGTCTCCGTCGCTGTTTGCTGGTCCAAATTGCTTGAAATTGCTGGGAGATGTTCCTCTAGGTGAGGGGAAGAATCCCCAGTGAACGAATCCTCCTTATCCGATTTGGAATCAGCTCGAACATGAGTGCGCAGTAATGGCGCCTCATTGGCGATTTTCAAAAAATCTCCAGATTTAGATCTCTCAATTGGCAAGTTAGAATCAGCTGAGATTTGAATTGGAACTAGATCTTGTATAGATGTATCCATATCCACTTCCACATTTGCTCGAATGATCTTCGTTTGTTCATGGGAATTAATTTCGCGAGTTCCGCCTAGTTCTCTCTCCGAACTCGCCACACCTATCGCCTCATCTTTTCGCAGATTCGAAGAGTTGTAGGTTGAGTTAGACGGAGATTCTTGGTGGGTTTTGTAGCTGGTGTCATGGCGCTTCTTTTCCATTAGGTCCGGTGGCCTTAAGAGCCCGTCCGGATGCTGTGTGGCCATTCCGGCGAAACTGGCCGGCAAATCGTCCAGTTGAGAGAAAGGGCGCTAGAGAGAATTTTTAGAGAGAGAAAAATTAGGGAAATGAGAAGGCGATTCGTTTAGTAGTTGTGTTTGAACTTAAGGGGATTGTAGTTGCAAATACGATTTCTTCTTAGTGTTTTTGGCTTGCTCGAGAGAGAGGTTTTAAAACTAAGACTACTAAATCAATAGCCGGTGGTAATTGGGTCGTCATGGGTTCAGCTCGAGAGAGTGAATGGGCTAAGGCGGAGACTGTGCTTAAAAGTGGCAACTCGGTGTTTGAGAGAAACCAAGTTGATTCTGGGTATGTTGCTCGAGAGAGAATTTACCTCCACTAAAGTCTAGCCTAGTTACAAATATTCAGCAATTGTCTATCAATAGCATTTACCCGATTGTGTAGTTTATCCCATATTCCTATCACATCCCAAGAATCTCGTCTCCCTATATTCACATCTTTGTATTTTCGCTGTTTTAGTTGTTAATTGACTACAAACTCCCATTGATAATGGATAATGTTTTTTTAGCTATGGTTAACTCTAGCATATTTGCGCCTGACTCTTAATTATCAAAAACCGCTCCCTTGGGACTCGATTACGCAAACGTCAAAATGGCGCCGCTGCCGGGGAGTGGTGTTACTTGAGAATTTCGGGTTGAGTCAAATTTTGCTTTTGATAATCATAATTTTCTTACTTAATTATTAGCTATGTTTTGCTTGTTTGTGTTGAAACAGGAAAAATAAGTGCAAAGGGTGAAAGTGCTACCCAAATGGATCACCCCTTATTGAGGTTGTTGAATCTTAGGATAACCTTCTAACGTTTTGGCAATTGGAAGGCAAGGCTATCCATGATATGTGGCCAAGGTTTAAGGCATTACTACAGCAATGCCCGAATCATGGACTGTCAGACAAATTGTTGCTGGAATGCTTTTGTAGAGGTCTTAGTTCTGAACATAGAAGTACGATTGATCAACTGTTTAGAGGATGTTTGACACAATGACCCTATGGAGTAGTAGTCAAGCGTCTTGACGGATTGGTTAAAGCCAACAAGAAAATAAAGAAAGGCCAAGAATGGACCGACTTGTTGATTCAGCTGGATGATATGTCCAAAAGAGTAATGCAGTTAGAAGCAAGTTCCAACAACAAAAGAAAGTACCTTCCCCCTCGCAAGTGTAAAAGATGAATCAACATGAGGGTGGACAAAATGGAGAGGTTCTCTCACTTATTCTACACAAAATCGAGAAACAAGATAGAGTGTTGAATGAGATAAAAGAGAATGTCGAAATGCTGAATCAGATGACGACCTCCCATTCCATGATCATTCAGTTACAAGACGCCCAAATAGTCAACTGTTGTCCTGCCTCTACTCACAGCACCAAGATAGGTTGCCTAGTGATACTGGGGCTAACCCCGATAATGAGGTTTGAATGGTGACTTGCGTCGTGCCACGACGTTAACCAAGACGATGTTTGGGAGGCAACCCAAAACCCTTAAATGCTTTAATTTTGTTTTAGAAATTATGGTGTTTTGATTTTGCAGGTTGAATTGTGGATAGTATTTGAAAAGTGCAGGTTGGCGAACATAAGTCCAGTCGGCAAATCGCCGAGGAGGTTGGCGACACCGACCCAGACCGCAGTTAGACTCAAGAAACTCTCACATCAGAGTCTGTAACAATCGGCGAGAACAAGATATTATTAGTGAATCGCCGACTATGTCGGTGATCCCGATGTAAACCGCCATTTGGACCCTCACCTTGACTGAAGGGCCTGTAAAACTCGACGAGATAAGTGATCACTCAGCGTGTCACCGAGTAGATCGGTGAGCAATACTAATATCGCTGAATGGATAAGAACTGGATGGTTATTTATGGCCAAAGGTTTTAGAGTTTCAAACTCTTCACTTTCCCTTGCTTTTAAACTTCACAAACTCACACCAAATTAGTATTTTAATTTTTTTTGCATTCCATAAGTATTTTGGTTGTTGATTTGTGCTCAGAGTTGGATTACATTGTTGCCTAGCGTTTCAATCTTCTCTAAATCGACACCAAAGGTTGGTTTTCTATACCCCGAGTTTAGGATAAATATTTTTTATTTGTGGTGGGGTGAGGCCCACCTTTGTGTGCTGATTATGACTCTTGTTTTGTTTATCTATTTGGGCTTTGTGCTTAAATTGTGTTGACCCTACTTTTTGTGGAAGGTTTGAGCTTGTGGCTCCTTGATTTTAAATTGTTGAAAATGATTTTTAACCCTTTCGAATTTTTTTTGCCACCTCTTGTATGTGTTGAATGTTGTTGTTCTCTAACAAATTTAAGTATCGGTCCCGATCAATACCGATGACTTGAATAGTGCTCATAATCGAACAAACATAAATGTGCGGCTATGATGAGGCCAAATGAAGTTGCATAGACAATATGTAAACTCTTTGCATCTCGCTGTGACTAGCCAATTATCGAATTGAGTCTCTTGTGATGAACATTGCACACTAGCGAAAGTGTGGAATCTTGTTTGACTTTGGTATCGATGCCTTGTGTGATGAGCTTTCTGTGAAGCATGCATGATAACACCTAGAATTTTCTCCGTTGGTCCGGTTGACTAAGTAAGACTATCTTTTGATATGATCTTAGGCAACTTCGAAGAGTGTGAGCCAATTTGACATATACCTCTTTTGTGGCCTACCTTGTGAGTGTGTGAACCTCTTTTGAACACTCCTTGAACCTTACCTTTCTTTGGAAGAAACTTAATGAAAACATGACCTCCCTTAATCCACTACCTATAATCCTCTTGATTTGTGGTTGATTGAATAGCCAACTTAGGCCAAAAGCCTAAGTTGGGGGTGTGGTGAAAAGAGAAGGCAAGTCAAGAAGTGCAAGAAGAGTCTCCTTTAACCCATGGTTTTGAGAAAAAAAAAATAAAAATTGAACCTCTCCATACAAGAAAAAAAAAGAGAAGAGAAAAGAAAATAATGAAAAAGAAAAAGTGGAATAAATTACAAAAGACACGGAGTTTCCGAACAATCAATGAAAAGTGAATAATGGAATGACTTATGAACACTAAAGAAAATGATGAAAGAAGAGGAAAGGAAGTGTTGATAGCACCACATTTCATGAGGATGAAAGTCACTGAGCCTAAATGTTCATATCTTTGCACTCAGTCCCATTACAAGCCTTGTAAAGACCTTTTTGATCTTGAGTAAGCTGAAACAATTGTCTATTGGACAATACGGGCAAACCTATGGGTGAAAACATGCATAGTGTTCTTTTTTGTGAGTGTAAGCATTGCATTTGATTCTGGAGCTTTAAATTGTTGAACCATTGTGCGTGAATATGGAATCATTCTTTGTGTGAGGACATTTGTTGTAACGACTCGGAAAATGATAGGTTAAACAAGAGCCTATGACTTTGTGTTGACTTTATAATGAGGTTCTATGAGGGGTTTTTATGTAATTTCATTTTAATTGTGTTACATCCGACAATTTAAAATGAATATGAAGTAGCTTGAAATTGGAAGTAGTCACTTTTGGAAAAAGTTCAGAACTTGGAAATTTGGTTAAGTGTGGGAAATTAGTGAGTTTTTGGCCAACTTTGAGCAGCCATAACTCCTAGCTCAGGATGATCCAGGAGTAGTTCCAGTTATGTTTGGAAAGCCCTTGGAACGATCTTTCCAACGCCTCCGAGTTTGCTCGATTCCGAGTTCGTATGAGCGAGTTATGCCCTTTGAAAGTTGGGCAGTGAGCAAGGAGTCCGTCCGGAAATTTAAGGGCATTTTGGTCTTTTCACAAATCTTTTCTTTTGAGGTTATATTATTGTGTTAGGCTGATTGTGGATCATTTTTGTTCCATTTTAAAAGAGTAAGAGTTAGGGTCCTTGAGTGAAGAAGAGAAGAAGAGGGGAAGAAGAAGAAGAAGAAGTTGGAGCTAGGATTGAAGATTTTGAGTTCCTTCTTCTTCAATTCTCGTGGGTTTTCAACTTAGAGGTATGGGGATTCTTTATCCTTGATTATTCTTCCTTTCAAGGAGCTCAATTCAAATGATTCAAAGTTCTTCCAAAAACACAAAAATCCTAATTTCGATTCTAAGCATGGGTTCTTGCATTAAATGATTTTTTTTGATGATTTACGTTATTAATGGTGTCTATTGATGGTTTTAAGAAAGAAATTTCCATGAACCCATGTCTTGGCAAGTTTCCTAAAGTTGGCTTATGAAGTGGGTTTATTATTTATGATTGAATGATGATGGAAGTATGCTTGGATTGAGTTGAATAGTTGACTTCTATTATTATCTATGCTTATCTATTGTGAATTGTTGGAGAGTTGAGGAATGGTGATTGTGGCTTGGGAAAAAGGGTAAGTGGACCTAACTTCATTGTTAAGGTAGAATTGATATAGAATTGTGATAGATTGATGTGTGATCCACTTATGGTGGAGGTGTTTACTTATTGAATGTATTGTGTTTATGGCCTTGGAGGCATTATATGAGGAATTGAAGTGTTGACATGATATCATATATGTGAATGTGATGTGAAGGACTTGAATGAGAATCAAATGAAGTAAAGGCAATCATGTTGTGAATATAAAGGTGTTCATGTGATCTCAAGGTGATCTTGTTTAAAGTGTTATTGTATTGTGATTGAAAGTGTGTCCTCTATTATTGTTCATATGTGATGATGATGGAATGTGAAGGATCTTTATAATGTGATGTGTGTCTTGACTTGGTAGACTTAGGTGCCTCTTCTTGATACATTAGAAGCTTTGTTGAATATGAATCGATAGGATATGGCATTCCTTTCGGATGTAAGTGACGAAACCTGTTTTTGAGCTGGATAGTGTTTGGTATTTTAGGCATATCTCTTGCTCTAGAACTTAGTTTGCAGTGAATAAATATGATTTGGAAAGCTAACTCGTATACCTACAACTTTTATGTTTATGTAAAATTCTAATTTAACTGTTATGGATACGAAATATGGGACGCAACATAGGGCAAGTTCTGCCCAGATTCCGAGAATTGAAATCCTGCATGACCAGCGGCTAGTGTCTTGACTATATCTTTTTGTACAAAATATATTTTGCGGTGATCCTTGTTTGTTTGCAACCCTAAGAGATGTATCTACATCTTTCATGAAGGTTATAAAGTCTAGTTCTGCCATTTTCCTTTTCAAATCTAAGATGCAACATGAGGTACTAGGCTGGCCAGATTCACTGTTTTGGGAGCATAGTTGTATTTGTACATGCTAGGCTTACTTATGATGATGATCCTATTTTACGTCAACATTACTGAGCTAATAGAAGTTAAATAAGTTATGTAATTGTATTTCTAAGGTTGATATACTCGTGAACAAGTTGAGGTATGTGGGTTTGATTGTGGAAACCTTCCTTTCCACAAGTCCAACCATTTATCCTCTATTTCTACTTCAAGTTTATGGGTCCTTATGATTATTTATGAACTCTTGAATTATGGAATTACTACTACACATCCTATTATGGTCTATTTTGCATATTATCATGAAATGGAATTATTATGTGATGTTTATGGTTTTCATGCTTCCATGATCAAATTATGAAGGTTGATATATATGTATGTTGTTGGTGGGCTGATTTATATGGATTTTGGAATTGGTTGGACTTAGTATTCTTGAAATACAAGATTTCATTTACATGAACAATAGCCCACCTTGTGTTTGATAAAATGCCCATTTATAGAATTCTTAGGAAATGGAAGGTCCAATGTACGTCCTATGAATCGGATGGTTATATAATTACTGAAATGATGATGAAATGGACACATGTATATTGTTTTCTCTATATAAGTGTTGTGAGTCGACCAAGCCTAGTACGGGGGGTAGTAGGCCCGTATAACCATATCGAGGGGTTGGTACCTTGGTTGCCTAGTACGGGGGGTAGTAGGCCCGTATAACCATATCGAGGGGTTTGTACCTTGGTCCCTAGCTCGGGGGGTGGTAGGCCCGGGTAACCACATTGAGGGGTTTGTACCTCTTTCGCCTCTCCAAGGGGGTGGTAGGCCTTGGAAATACTATATTGATGGTCACTCACCACACATGTACTACGCCCCACTAAATATGATTTATTTTATGTAAGCATTATTATACATATCATCTCATTAATATGCTATCTATCGGGTATGATTATGCACGTTGCCTATAAAGTCCTTATCTAAGGTAATCTTGGGGAACACTTAAGTGTGCTTGAAGAGGATCGTGTGGGCGGTCACTTCTTGTCTCACTCAAGTGTGCTTGAAGAGGATCGTGTGGGCTTCATTTTAATAGAATTAGTGTCCTAAAATACATGTTTTGTCTCAATAACTTATGTAAATCCTTAAGTTTCAGGTATGTGGAGTTTGAGACAAAACATGGACACTACTTGCCAAAAAGGAACAAAACGACTGAAAAGATGAAGAAAAGAAGGCCTGAGGATCGCCTAATGCATTAGGCGAGTCGCTGAATGGCCTCAACCTCGCTTAAAGTTCCAGTGTGTTGAGCCCTGAAGGAAAAGATCAAGTCGGCGATGAAAAGGAGCAGTTAGCGTGTCGCCGGACAGTTCCACAAAGCAGTACTATATCGCCCAGTGATCCAGAACGCGAAGATGGTGAAGGCAAAAGTTGAAAGGCGATAAAGCAGACCAAAGGGCCGATCCCCGAGTGCATCGGCGATCCCGACTAACTGCGCCGAGTGATACTTCGCAACACATTTTTAGACACCTATAAATACTAGTTAGATTTTGTTTATCTTAGTATTCAATTTCAGATACAACATTTTATTTTTCTAAGTTTCAAGTAGAGAGACATTGTTCTTAAGCTTGAAGGTTTTGAAGGTTTTCAACTCCAAGAAATTGGAAGTGGGTATCCAAGAATCTTCATCCTAGACGTGTTTAAAGACATTTTCTATCGTACCCACTTGATGGAAACACTTGTCGGTATTGATTTCTATCTCTTTTTCATGTCTAGCTAAAACCCCAATTCTTGGGGTGTGATTTTGTGAATATTACTAAATTTCCTATTGGGTAATGCTTATTGTTAGTCTATTTGCTGTTTAAATGTGGTTTCGTTTAGTAGTTGTGTTTGAACTTAAGGGGATTGTAGTTGCAAATACGATTTCATCTTAGTGTTTATGGCTTGCTGAGAGAGAGGTTTTAAAACTAAGACTACTAAATCGATAGTCGGTGGTTATTGGGTTGTCGTGAGTTCAACTCGAGAGAGTGAATCCTAGGTCTTTTCCCACACATTCAGCTAGAGAGAGTGAATGGGCCAAGGCGGAGACTGTGCTTAAAAGGGACAACTCGAAGTTTGAGACAAACCCAGTTGATTCGGGGTAAGTTGCTCGGAAGAGAATTTACCCCTACTAAAGTCTAGCCTAGTTACAAATGTTTAGCAATTGACTATCAATAGCCTTTACCCGATTGTGTAGTTTATCCCATATCCTATCACATCCGAAGAATCCTGTCTCCCTATATTTATATCTTTGTATCTTCACTACTCTAGTTGTTAATCGACTACAATCCCCCCCTCCCCCATTGATAATTGACATTCATGTCAACCCCTAAATTTATGATGTCTTTACTCGATAATATATATTTAGCTATGATTAACTCTAGCATATTCACGCCTGACTCTAAATTCTCAGAAACCGTTCCCTTGTGACTTGACCCCAACCCATTCGGTTGGGTTATATTGCTATTGTACGATCGTAGACACTTGAATTTGAAGTTGTGTCGTGATTACGCAAACATCACCCTTGCCCCCCATAAAAAAAATTTAAAAGTTGGTTTTTGAATATTTTTTTACCCCACCCCACCCTGATCCAGCCCCCCACCCCACCCTACCCAAAAAACTAATTATGTTTGTTTTTAAAACAAGATTTTCAATTTCAATTTTTTTTACCCCACCCCCTACCCTCAACACCTCCACTAACACCCCTACCCCCTAAAAAATTTAAAAGTTTATTTTCGAAAAATATTTTCAAATTATTCAATTTGTTACCTCACCCCCCCCCCCCCCCCACCACAAAAGAAATTTAATTTTTTTTTGAGAATTTAAATCACATTTTGAAAGTTAGGTTTCGAGTCGGGTGTGGTTTTATACCGGTTTGAAAGTTGAGGTTGAGATTTCGATTTGAAAGTCGAATTTTGGGGCTCGCATCAATTGTTGGTTGTCGGTATATATCTTAATTTCGAAATAGGGCCTCGATTCAAGTGTCAAAGTTGAAACCCGAATTGATGGATCGTGTTGAAGTTTGGATGTCAAAGTCGAAACCTAAATCGGATATCCGATCGCAATTTGAATGTTGGGTCTCGGGTCGAAAGTCGGGGTCAAGTCCTTGTCAGATCTCATGGTTGAATTTCAAATCTGTCGTCGGGGTTGTGTTCTAGTTCGCGTGTTGGGGTCATGTCCTAGATCGATTATCGAGGTTGATTTTCGGGTCAAAATTATTTTCTACTCTCTAGTAAAAAATAAAAGATATTTAAAAAAAATATATTTTTCATTCATAAACCAAACACTAATAAATATTTTCCAAAAAAAATTACTCACTGATCAAACATAAGAAAAAAAGTCAGAAATCCACTTATTTCCAGGAAAACATTTTTCTTTATATCAGACACACCCTTAGTGAGCTTTTGACCTCACAAACTTTTTGATTGGACTCTACTTCCTCCATTTCAAATAAGTGCAGTGTTGAGGCAATGTACACCCATTAAAAAAATATTAGGACATAAAATAAATATCACTTTCCACTTTTGCCCTTTTAGTTTTTCTCAAAGTATTTTTGTAAAGGGAAGTGCTAAATGACTAGAAAATTTGACCAGAAAATTTTAAAAAACTATAATATTTTTTTTAATTTTAAAATAAACTGACCTTTTTTCATTTTTTAGTTAAAATGTATTAAAGTTAAAAGTGTAAAAATGTTTTAAAAGGTAAAATATCATAGATAAAATATCATTCAGGCCAAATTCAGGCCAAAAAGATTTTTCCTTTTGAAAATATAAATAATTCAAAGTAAAATCATAAATATGAGCTATTAACTCTCTTGAAAATATCACCTAGAAGATATAAATGAGGAAAAATGATTTTTGTTTTTCCAACAACTCTCTTGAACTTTGAACAATTCACTTATTTTAAATTATGAAAAAAGCTCAACAATTTACTTATTTTGAGATGGAGGGAATTTCATGTAAAGAAGAAGAATAAATTATATTAAATTCCATTATCATGTCTGTATTAAATATTAATTAATTTGTCCACTAATAATTCGACTCAAATTATAGCCAATAAATGATATTTTTTAACTGTGCAGTTTTAAATTATACATATGTAAAATGTTTAAATTTATTTTTTCTCATATAATATTGAGCATATCATAAGTAAAATTACAAATTTATTTTGTTGATAAAATTAAAATAATAATTTAAAAAATAGCTTTATTAATAAATTAACATAAACTAAAAACGTAGTTGATTACATCTATAACATAATATCATAATATATATATATATATATATGTTGTGTGTAAAAACATTGAATTGTTAAGAATATATAAATAGTAATTTCAAATTACAAATAAAAAAGACAAAATAAACAGCTTAACGTCAATTGAGAGCCAAACAACGGAATATGCATAAACTTTACACCGTTATACCTCTATTCTCATATGCATGTTAAAATTGATTTTATTTTTTTTACAAAATGATAAAGAAAATTAATTGTAGACAGTAAAATTCACGTCAAGAAAATAATAATAATAAATGGAAAAGAATCGCAACAATCTTATTTATTATTTCAAAGTGTGAGTGTTACAATCTCTATGATTCCTCTGAATTCGACTTTTCAGATATAATTCAAGGGCTCTTGAGCTTAATCTTGAATTTGTCTTGAAATTGATCTTGGATTCAAGGGTTTTAAAACTTTGTTCTTGAATCTTTGATGAACTTGAACTTGAACTTTATCTTGATCTTGACTTTTACTTGAATTCAAGGGCTTTGAGCTTGTTCTTGAATCCGATGATCGTGATCTTGATCGTTCTTGAACTTGGATGCTTGAATTCTTAAACTTGTTGCTTATAGAGAATTTTATGGCGTTTGTACCACGGGCTTTCTCTAGCATCTTGTTTAGAATTTTTGGTCCTCCTTCTGAATTATGAGGACACCTATTTATAGTTTTTAGAATAGAGGAGTTGTGGTTGGAACATGATTCTCATCGGCCAATCAGATTTAAGTGACATGACTTATGGGCTTTATGGAGCAGACATGTCATTTTTAACACATGTCATGATTCTATTGACTGCTTGTTTGACTTGGCGTGCCACACCATGTGCCTACGTGGCATCAAAATGGGCCTCTAGAATGAGATGAAATTGGGCTTAGCAAATTGGGCTCATCTATTTTAGCCCAAATCAATTAATTTAGATTTTAATTAAATCCATATTTATTGGACTTCAATAATTAACCTAATTATATTAATTCATAATATTTATTTGGATTAATATATTTATGAATTTAATATAATCCGAATCATTTTATAAATTATATTTAATAAATTTTAAATGATTACAAATGTCTCATGCTTCAAGTCTTATCAAAATATTTTATCTTTTGAAAACTAGACTTGAAGTATTAATTACACGATAATTATATACCATGTATTTTTTAGATTATTTTAAGTGTATATACTCGGACATGATTGGAGTGGGGAAATGACATTTCAATATCATATTTTGCCAACTTCCAACCATCCCTAGCCAATTAGATTGGAGAGGAAGGGCAGTTGGATGCTTGTTTTACCAATTAACAATTCAATTGTAACACGGAAGGGGTTTTGTCCATTTTTTTTACTGCCATAATAATATTCTTCCTTAGGATTTTTAGCAGAAAAGAAAAGAGTTGTAATTGGTATAAAATAAGGATTCCTCCACAACCACATTAACATCTAAAAAAATAGGGTTATGTTATAAAATAACTAAACTTAGCCAACTATATTAATGAACTAATAAATAAGAAGAACAAAACTAAAATTGAGAGGCAAAACACCTAAAGTATAGAAGAGAGAGAGAATTAGATTGTGTTATTACTACATATCTTTTGTAAATACATTTGATGGGTATTTATAGGCAATGCACATGTGGCAAATGCATTCCAAGCATTCCAAGCACACTTTTGCATGAGTTAATGCATTCCAAGCATGCTACCTCCACACTTAATCACATGGCATCCACCATTTCACAACACTCCTCCTTGGATGTCCATGTAAAAGAAAAGTTGAAGGAATAAAAATATATATAGACATTCATAATACGCATTACTTGTTGCCTCATTAAAAATCTTTCTAGGAAACCTTAGTGGGACAAAACCTAGATTAAGAAAAAAAGAGTGCAACGCGTATTTTACTCCCCCTGATGAAGACCACGATTTAGATGGTTAAGTTTTTGCATTTCAATCTTGTGTACCATCTTCTCAAGAGTTGAGGTTGGTAAAGATTTAGTGAATAAATCTGCTGGATTATCACTTGAGCGAATTTGTTGAACATCAATATCACCATTCTTTTGGAGATCATGTGTGAAAAATAATTTTGGTGAAATGTGCTTCGTTCGATCTCTTTTTATGAAGCCTCCTCTTAATTGAGCTATGCATGCAACATTGTCTTCAAAGAGCACTGTGGGTACCTTGACATCACACTTCAAACCACATCTTTCTTTGATGAAATGTATCATTGATCTCAACCATATACATTCTCTACTTGATTTATGAATGGCTATTATCTCAGCATAATTTGTAGAAGTAGCGACAATGGACTGCTTCGTAGATCACCACGATATAGCAGTACCTCTGTATGTGAACAGATAGCCTGTTTGAGATCGAGCTTTATGTGGGTCAGATAAATAACCTGCATCTTCATGACCAACAAGATCTGCACTACCTTTGTTAGTATAAAACAAACCCATATCATTAGCCCCCTTTAGATATCGCAATATATGTTTAACTCCATTCCAATGTCTTCGTGTAGGGGAAGAACTATATCTTGCTAATAAATTAACAGAAAATGTTATGTTAGGTCTCGTAGCTTTAACAAGATACATAAGTGCACCAATTGCACTAAGATAAGGTACTTCAGGACCAAGAGGTTTCTCATTCTCTTCTTGAGGTCAGAATGGATCTTTACTCACTTCAAGTGAGCGGACAACCATTCGAGTACTTAATGGATGTGCTTTGTCCATGATTTTCTCAGTATAGGCAGAATGATGGATGAAGACTCCGTCTGCTAAATGTTCTATTTGTAGACCAAGACAAAGTTTTGTCTTTCTAAGGTCTTTCATCTCAAATTCTTTCTTTAGATATTCAATTGCCTTTTGGACCTCTTCTGGAGTTTCAATGAAATTAATGTCATCAACATAAACAACAAGAATAACAAACCCTGATGTTGTTTTCTTAATAAAAATACAAGGACAAATAGCATCATTTATATAATCTTGTTTTATCAAGTACTCACTGAGGCGATTATACCACATGTGCCCTGATTGTTTTAAGCCGTATAATGACTTTTATAATCTGATTGAGCACATTTCACAAGATTTTGAACTATATGCTTCGGGCATTTTAAGTCCTTCCGAAATTTTCATATAAATTTCATTATAAAGTGAACCGTAAAGATATGTTGTAACCACATCCATTAGATGTATTTCGAGATTTTCATGTATAACTAAACTGATGAGATATTGAAAAGTTATGGCATCCATAACCGGTGAATATGTCTCCTCATAGTCGACACCGGGTTTTTGAGAGTATCCTTGTGCAACAAGGCGTGCCTTGTATCTTACAATTTCATTTCTCTCATTTCTTTTTCGCACAAAAACCCATTTATAGCCAATCGATTTTACACCATTTGGGGTTTGGACTACAGGTCCAAAAACCTCACGTTTATCAAGTGAGTCTAATTCTGATTGAATTGCCTCTTGCCATTTTTGTCAATCACATCTTCGTCGACATTCTTCGACAAATTTAGGCTCAAGATCCTCCTTGTCTTGCATAAGATTAAGTGCAACATTATATGCGTAAACATTATCCACTATAATTTTCGATCGATCTAACCTTATCCCATCACCTGTAGAACTTATTGAAAGTTCTTTATTCACTTGTGTCTCGGGTTCACTGATATCTTCAGGAATATTAGGATTAATCAGGTCTTGAATCTCCTCGTGGGATTCTTTTGTAGTGTTATTTTTTGTACTTCTTTTCTAGGATTTTTATACCTTTGAACCCAATGGTCTACCACACTTCAGACGTATTTGTGATTCAGAAGCCATGACACTTGTAGATGATCCTTTTGGGACGTCAATTCATATATGCACATTCACTGCAGGAATATGTGACTTTGTTATCCTTTTCAAATCAGTAAATGCATCTGACATTTGATTTGCTATGTTTTGCAAATGGATGATCTTCTGGACTCCCTGTTCACACATAGGAGAACGTGAATCAAAATGAGATAATGATGAAACTTTCCATGCAATTTCACTTTTAAGTTCCTTTTTCTCTCCCCCTAATTGCGGAAAAATTGTTTCATCAAATCGAGAATCTGCAAATCTTGTAGTGAATAAATCTCCCATCAAAGTAGCGAATTATGCAGGGTGAATCAAACCCAACATATATGCCTAACCTTCATTGGGGGACCATCTTAGTGCGCTGAGGTGGTGCTACTGACACATATACAACACATCTAAAAATTCGTAGATGAGCAATATTTTGTTCATGACCGAATACCAATTGTGACGGAGAGTATTTATTATAATGAGTCGGTTTGAGACGAACAAGTGATGCTGCATGTAACATAGCATGACCCCAAACAGTAGTGGGCAACTTAGTTTTCATAAGTAGAGGTCTTGCTATCAATTGTAAGCGCTTAATAAATGACTCAGCAAGGCCATTTTGAGTATGAACATGAGCTACATGATGTTCAACTTTTATCCCAATTGATAAGCAATAATCATCAAAAGCTTGGGATGTGAATTCTCCAACATTATCAAGGCGAATTACCTTAACGGGATAATCTGGGAATTGCGCTCTTAATCGTATTATTTGTGCCAATAATTTTGCAAATGCTAGGTTGTGAGATGATAAGAGGCACACATGAGACCATCTTGAAGATGCATCTATTAGGACCATAAAATATCTAAACAACCCAATGGGTGAATAGGTCCACATATATCCCCATGTATACGTTCTAAAAATTGAGGGGATTCAATGTTAACCTTCATTGGTGATGGCCTAGTAATCAACTTGCCTTGACAACAAGCAGGACATGAAAACTCATCACTCGTAAGAATCTTCAGGTTCTTTAATGGATGTCCATTTGAGTTTTCAATGATTCGTCTCATCATTTTTGATCCAGGATGACCTATTCGATCATGCCAAAGCACAAAAGTTTTTAAGTCAGTAAACTTCTGGTTTACGATAGAGTGTGCTTCAATTGTACTTTTTTTTGCATAATATAAGCTAGAAGATAAAGTTGATAATTTCTCCAACACATATTTTTGGTCTGAGACAATCTTGGTAGTACTACGGTATTCAACATTCATTTCATTTATTATCTCAATATGATATCCATTTTGGCGAATATCTTTAAAACTTAACAAGTTTCTTGGGGATTTAGAAGATAACAATGCATCATCTATAACAAGTTTTGTCCCCTTAGGCAGAAATATAGTAGCTCTTCCCGAGCCTCCTATTAAATTTGAATTACTAGAAAGTGTAGTAACATTTGCTTTACTTCTAAGCAAGTACGAAAAGTATTTCTCATCTTTGAATATGGCGTGCGTTGTTCCACTATCAATTACACAAATATTTTCATGATTGATCATTGATCTAAACAAAATTTGAGAGGTATCTATATATTCTTCAAGATAAAAGATATAAACAAAGTAAACATTATAATATTATTACTAAAAAAAATATTACACAACCTTTTATTTATTTACAAGACTAGGAAAATATATTCATACTAGTTCATACAAACGAAAGAAGTGAAATATATTTACATTATTACAGACCCATCACCTATCAGGTGATCTATTTTTCCTTCGAGATTCTCAAAAAATCCGCTACATCTAGATGCATGGGTTCAACATTATCTTCACAGATAAAGTTGATTTCTGCGTTATTTTTCATCTCCTTCAGGAAAGCTTGATACAACTCAACCAGGTGCCTTGGCGTACGACAGGTACATGACCAATGCCCTTTTTCACCACATCGATAACATTTGTTGTCTGAATTTTTCTTTTGCACCACTTCATGCTTTTCATCCTTCTTTTTACACTACTGGTGGTGAAGGTTATTATTTAGTGCAAGACAATCACCATGATTGAAATTTCTTCCTTGACCACGGCCACAGCCACGACTGGGGCCACAACCTTTTCCACGCTTAGATTGGTGAAAATTTACCATATTTACTTCAGGAAATGGCATTGAACCAGTAGGTCGACTTTCATGGTTTTTCATCAGTAAGTCATTATGTTGTTCAACAACAAGGAGATGTGAAATTAATTCTGAATAATTTTTAAATCCCATTTCTCGGTATTGCTGCTGTAGGAGCATACTCGAGGCAGGGAAAGTGGAAAATGTTTTCTCCAGCATATCATGGTCAGTGATATTTTCTCCGCATAATTTTAATTGTGAGATGGTTTTAAACATGAAAGAGTTATACTCACTAATAGATTTAATATCTTGAAGTCTCAAATGGATCTAGTCATAACGTGTCTGTGGAAGGACGACCAACTTTAGGTGGTCATATCTATCTTTTAAATTATTCCACAACACCAGAGGATCTTTAACAGTGAGATATTCCATTTTTAAACCTTCATCAAGGTGTTGACAGAGAAATATCATTGCCTTAGCACGGTTTTGATTTGATGCTGAATTTTTTCTTGGATGGTGTTTGCCAGACCCATCGCATCAAGATGAATTTCTGGATCAAGTACCCATGATAGATAGTCTTTTCCCGATATGTCTAAAGCAAGAAATTCAAGTTTAGAAAGATTTGACATTATTTAAGAAAGGAAAATTTATACCTTCGAGGCTTTTAAAGTCTTTATTTAAACTGGCAGAGACTCGTGCTGATAACGTGTTATAAAATAACTAAACTTAGCCAACAATATTAATGAACTAATAAACAAGATGAACAAAACTAAAATTGAGAGGCAAAACACTTTAAGTATAGAAGAGAGAGAGAATTAGATTGTGTTATTACTACATATCTTTTGTAAATACATTTGATGAGTATTTATAGGCAATGCACATGTGGCAATTTGTGGAAAATGTATTCCAATCATTCCAAACACACTTTTGCCTGAGTTAATGCATTCCAAGCATGCTACCTCCACACTTAACCACATGGCATCCACCATTTCACAACAGGTTATAATTAGTATATGATATGTATTCTCCCACCGCCAAGCCCATATTAACATCTATAAATAGAGGCTCATATTTTTTTGTTCTCAATATCAGCCATCACAAGCTTCTCATTCTTTCATAGACCTTCGAGTACGACATGTGAGCATAAAGGAATGCTTTTTGTTTCTTTTCACTTCGTTCCATTTTTTTTTCTTTCGTGTGGTTTCTTTTTTTGTAGGTAATGGATTGATATTTTTAATGGTTGCCAACTTTTGTGAAAGGATTATCATCTGAAACTATCTTCCTTTCAATTCTGCCTTCAAGATACTTCAAACATTAATAGTAAGAAGATAAGACAATTCTATTCTCATGTGCCCAAGGTCTTCCAAGTAATATATTGTATGAAGTCTTTGTGTCGATCACATGCATCCATGAGTTTGATCGCAAATCTTCCATGTGGATTTCAAATTTTATAGAGCCTATGGACATCTGTCCCCCTTGATTAAATTCTAGTATCGACAAACAACTTTCACTAAGTTCTTCAGTTGTGATGCCGAGTTCTTTCAATGTGTATAAACATAATGTTGACTCCAGATCCTTCATCTATTAAGATTCTATTTATCTTCTTCTCTAGTACGTGATCCACCATATACAAAGGACGATTGTGTAGTGTTTCACCAAACTGAAGAGCATTATTTGTAAATGTGATTTTTGTATCACATGCATGTGCTTTTTGGGAAGATGGTTCATGTCGCGACCTGATCCTACACCCTAGACGTGTCCGACACTCAAGAACCATTGTTTGCCCTCAAGTGAACCCTCATCTTGGCTAACTACAAGCAGAAGACTAACTCAACCATATATAGGCATCAAATTGAAAGAAGTATTTAAAAACAATTTACTGAATCTCAAAACAGAACTGGATATACTGAGTATGAAATATAAGTTTTAAGTAAAATACCTGAAATTGAATGACTCTCCAAAATGTCCATATATGAAGCCTCTATTATTAAGGAAGAATTATGGGACAAGAACCACGACACCTCAAAACTACTAACTAGAAAGTAATTGTGAAGTCCTCTCGAATACAAGGAGGCTCACCAAAGCTAACTGGAGTGTAGTTTGAGATCAACGAAGCACCTGCTGATAATCATGAACACCTATATCTGTATCACAAAAGGATGCAGGTAGAATGACATCACAACATGGAATGTACGAGTATGTAATATGGCTGAGTAAACAAATACTGAACTGAATGACCAAAAGCAACTCAACTGAATCAATACATGAACATGAAGTGAACCATTTAATCTTTACAATAAAATATACAATGAAAGCAACATGAAGATAATATACTTTTACTTGTGGGGAGTTTCTCTATCTGACAACCATTACCATGAGTCTAGCAATGATACAACGTTTCGCCATACTTTGCCAGGGCCATCCTATACTTTGCTAGGGTATATGATGATATTGTCACGACTCGGAGTTACCCCTAGGAGTAACATGGCATAATTGACCCCGATGGGGTCACATACAAGCCCTTAGCACAATCATCACATAAAGACATAGAATAATGCAGAAAAATTTGAAATTTTTACAATAGAAGTCAACTTCTTTTCATAACGAAAATAGGAACTAGACTTGTCTCAATTATCATCTAGAACATAAGAGTACAAATAGGGACTAAGCCCTTTACATCAATAAAGTCTCCAAAAATAGGAAATACAATATAGTCTAGAACATAAAAGGTAAACTAGAAACTAGAATCAATAACATCTTGTCCTCGAACTTGAGGACTCACCAAGCCTAGGGAATAGTTGACCCAAGCTTCACTTTAAGAAGCAGTAGTCTCAGCGACCGAAAACTACACTCATAGTAAAGTAGAAAATATGGGTTAGCACAATGAATTGTACTAAGTATGGAAGCCATACATAAAAACCTTAAAATATACATAAAAGGGACATTTAGTTGAAAACGTGCCTTTATCAAGTTTAAAAACCATTATGAACACTTATGAAGAAACATAAATCAAACCAACATAAAGTAACCCAAAGCCTTACTAGTGCAATGCAAAGGTAAGGTCCCATAACCCTACCAAATGCTAAGTATCACATTTAGGCCACCAACAACATACATATCATGCTTTACCATAACCATAGCCAACATACGTAAGAGTGAAGTCAGTCATACTTATATCTTTTCATACATAGTTCATAAGTCATCGTAACATCATAATCATAAGAGAACCTTACCACAACCCCTCTTAGTGTCTACTTGTGCAATGCATAAGTGAAGTCCCATACACCCACTCATACTAAGTAAGACCCCTTAAGAAGTCATAATTAAAGTCCATGTTCTTACCATAGTTCATATTCATACCATTAGGGAAGAATTGCATTAACCGACATAGACCATGTGAGCTACATGGAATCCGATGTTCTACCCCACACCGGAAAGAGATGTCCTACTTTCCTAAGGTAGAACTTTCATAATAGCTTCTAGGTGGATCCACTAGCTATGACCTATGTGGGCACATAGTCATGGGATATGGGGATTGCTACTAGAAACCCAGACTACTAGCGTAAAAGGTTTCCATCACATGAGACGACAAACATGGCAAGACGGACTTGCTAAACATAAAAGCCCCCATATCATTATCACATCCACTCGGTGCTACACATAATTCCCTTTAAAAGTTATACCAAGTCTTTACTTAAGTTTATATTCATAAGAGAGCGTATTAGACACTCATGTCAACATATCATCATAATAGCTCATAGGTTTCTTAAGTGAGAATGCTCATTTCACTCTAGAAACATTAGCATGTGAGTAAACCTTTCACATTGTAGTCGTATTGTGATAATGAGAATGTCCTTTCAATCAACCCAACAACATCATGATAAACATACATACATACTTCATACATAATCAAGTATTTAGGGTATAAGGAAGAAGGATCTTACATCAATACCACAACATTAGACATAGGATCATTACTATCCAAGTAAATCACATACTCATATAGAATAAACATCAACATACACAAACCCTAGCTAATTGCCCTTCAAGGCCATGAACCATCATCAACCTTAAATTCTAGAATTACAACATTGAATAGAGAGATTTCATGATTCAACACCCTAACAACATAAACATAATCAATTATCAACTTCCATGACCATTCAAGTCATATCTTAGTTCACAATTTAGGAAGAAAGGGAAACCATGGGTCCAAGAGAGATTTTTCATCAAAAACCATCAATACTACAACAATCTAACCATAAACCATCATAATTAATCATAATTGAACAATAGAAATAGTTTTAGAAGAAGACCCATGATTAGAATAAAACCCTAGATTTTGGAAGTCTTAAAAACACACTTTGAAGGGACTTCTTGGGGGATAGCTACCCAAGAATGATGAGCATCCATACCTTAGGTTGAATTCCTTACGAAATTGGAGAAGAAAGACTTGTTCTTGAACCCCTAGCTTGAGCTTTGACCCAGTTCTTCAATGGAGTTTAGAGAGAATATTTTGAGAGGGAAGTGGGTTGAGTTTGGGTCTTGTTAGTTATGAGGAGTTAAGTTGAGTTAAATGACTTAAAACTATTTATATAGGTCGAATATAACTAATAATAACCGTCCCCATCCTTACTTAATTAATTACGAATTAATTCAAACATTTGATCCTTGGCCGACTTAGGTAGCTTCCCAGGCCCCAATCCATGAGACCCCGCCCACGGGGCATGGATGGAACCATGGACTGTACTGGTCACTTGTGGTTTGGGGCTGGAGCTTGCCGTCTTGGCCTTGGTCCAGACCTCACTCACGAGTCCCTTCCATGGGGCGTAAGTTGGTCCACAGACCGTACTGCACGCTCATGGAATGGGACTGGAACTTGAAGGTTTTGGGGAAGGTTTGGGGAGACTAAGTCTCGACTCACGACTCCCACCTACGAGGTTGAGTCCACCCACGTGGCGTGGGTGCCCCTCTCGTGAACCAAGCTGTTTTTTTACACTTTTTAGGCAGCCCCCCTTTGTCCTCCTCAAGGACCCTTCGTGGGTCCTTGGGGGCCATGCCTTGACGTGTAGGTCCTCAAACATTAGTACTAGGTTAGGGAGGGAATTTTATGACTTTTATCTTCATGTTAACCCTATTTATGTTACTAGAGTACATGTTAGCTCTAGCTTAAGTCATTAGAATTCCGGGGTGTTACATTATCTCCCCCTTGGGAACATTCGTCCCCGAATGACAATCTAGGCACCCAACTAAGTTAGAAACTCTAGACTAGCAGCCCAATATGCATGATACATCAAAAAAAAAATGTGCAAAACTCACAAATGCGCTATTCACCATATGTAATATTCGAAAGGAGGAAACTTCATCTCCATCACAAGACTAGGTCAATGCAACACATGGAAGTAGTAACTACATCTAGCATGAAGCTCATCAATCCATATAATCATAGGAGGAACTACCTTCTCCAACTGAAGCAAGCTCAACACAACAATATTAAGCCAACATGTCATTTCACCAAAACATAACTAAATATATTCATTATTTCGCTTCATGGAGCTAAATATGCAATCATCATTCTTCAATGCAATTCAACAAGAGGAACATGTAAGTCATAAAAACTCATTTAATACTAAACATGAATTCTCACAAGAACATGCACCATATAAGGAAATCATGGAAAACTCATAAAATACACATGAATCCCAAAGCACTAAAAACTCAAGAGGAATTTCTTACCTCAACTTTGAATAGGAGTAGAAGGAAAAAGATGAGGATAACGGGACATCATATCGGCCTCGGCCTCCCATGTCGCACCCTCAACTAAGTGATTCCTCCATAGAACCTTAATGGAAGCTACTTCTTTGTTCCTTAACATCTTCACTTGCCGGTCCAAAATCTCAACCGGGACCTCTTCATAAGAAAGGTTCTCATAAACTCCTAAACCCTCTAGAGGAAGGATGGATACCGGATCACCAATGCACTTCTTGAGCAAGGAAACATGAAACACCTGGTGAACCGGTGCCAACTCATCCAGCAAGTCTAACTCATATGCAACTTTCCCCACACGTTTCAAGACTTGATATGGGCCCACATACCGGGGGCTAAGCTTCCCCTTTTTACCAAACCTTATCACACCCTTCATAGGTGAGATTTTTAAGTAGAGCCAATCACCAATTTCAAAATCTAGATCCCTCCTCCTATTATCGGCATAAGATTTTTGCCGACTATGGGCCGTCTTCAACCTATCTCTAATAAGTCAAACTTTTTCAATGGCATCATAAACTAGTTCGGGACCTATTAGAGCAAACTCACCTACCTCAAACCACCCAACTGGAGATCTACACCTTCTCCCATAAAGTGCTTCAAACAAAGCCATGACAATACTAGAGTTGTAACTATTGTTGTAGGCAAATTCAATCAATGGGAGATGGTCATCCCAACTACCTTTGAAATCAATTACACATGCTCTCAACATGTCATCCAAGGTTTGAATGGTCCTTTCCGCTTGACCATCCGTTTGAGGATGGAAAGTGGTACTAAGTTTAACATTGGTACAAAGCCCCCTTTGGAATGTTCCAAAAGTGGGAAGTAAATTGGGCACCCCGATCCGACATGATAGATAAGGGAGCCCCATGCAACTTCACTATCTCATTGATGTACATCTTGGCATAGTCTTCCGCCGAAAATGAAGTCTTAACCGGAATAAAGTGGGCTGATTTAGTCATCCTATCAACAATGACCCAAATAGAATCATGTTGCCTTCAAGTATGAGGCAAACCCACCACAAAGTACATGTGCACATCCTCCTATTTCCAAGTAGGAATATCTATATAATGGGACAAACCTCCGGGTTTTTGTTGTTCGGCTTTGACTTGTTGACAATTTGGATATTTGGCTACAAAATCCGCTATATCATTTTTCAAGCCGTTCCACCAATAGACTTCCCGTAGATCACGGTACATCTTGGTGGCTCCCGGATGAATAGAATACCACGAACCATGAGCTTCTTCTAGAATTTTCTCCCTTAAGCCATCAACTTCTAGAACACATAATCTACCTTGGTACCTAAGCACCCCATCCCCCCTTGGGAGAAAGCCTCAATGAACTTGTTGAGAACCGATTCTTTCAACTCCATTAAATTAGGATCAAGGTGTTGCTTAGACTTCACATTAATTATAAAGGACGATTCGGAACTATGATGAACCATAACTACACCCTCGGTGGAATCTACTAGTTGGACCCCCAAACGGGCCAACCTATGCACATCATGAACCAATTCTTTCTTCTCATCTTTTACATGAGCTACACTACCCATGGACAACCTACTTAGGGCATCCGCAACTACATTAGCTTTGTCGGGGTGGTAAAGGACACTCATGTCATAATCCTTCAAAAGCTCTAACCATCTTCTTTGTCAGAGATTCAAGTCTTTTTGGGTAAAAACATATTGAAGACTCTTTTGGTCGGTGAAGACATCTACATGGACCCCATAAAGGTAGTGCCTCCATATTTTCAAAGCAAACACCACCGCTGCTAATTCGAGATCATGAGTCAGATAATTCTTTTCATGTACCTTAAGTTGCCTCGAAGCATAGGCAATCACCTTACCCCATTATATAAGGACACATCCCAAACCCACTCGAGAAACGTCACAATATAATACAAACCAATCGGTACCCTCCGGTAAGGTCAACATCGGAGCGGAGATAAGTCTATCTTTAAATTCTTGGAAGCTTTTCTCACAAGCCTCCGACCACTCAAATTTGGACTTCTTTTGGGTCAAAACGGTTAATGGAGAAGCAATAGAGGAAAATCCCTCCACAAATCTTCTATAATAACCGGCGAAACCCAAGAAGCTTTTAATATCCGTTGGAGGTAGAGGTCTAGGACAACTCTTGACCGTATCCATCTTCTTAGGATCAATCTCAACACCCTCGCTTGACACAATATGACCAAGGAAAGCAACCGACCTTAGCCAAAACTCGCACTTGCTAAATTTAGCATAAAGTTGGTGGTCCTTGAGGACTTGCAACACTAGTCTCAAATGCTTCATATGATCACCCTCACTCCTTGAATAGATCAAAATATCATCAATGAAAATGATCTCAAACGAATCAAGATATTGCCTAAATACCCTATTCATTAGATCCATGAATGCCCCTGGGGAATTTGTTAGGCCAAAAGACATAACGAATTCATAGTGACCATATGTTGTTCGGAAGGCCGTCTTAGGAATGTCAACCCCTCCTAAGTTGATGATAGCCCGATCTTAAATCAATCTTCGAAAAGTAACTCGCCCCTTGGAGTTGGTCAAACAAATCTTCAATTCTAGGGAGAGGGTACTTATTATTTATAGTGACCTTGTTCAATTGGCGATAATCAATACACATCCTAAGGGACTCGTCTTTCTTTTTTACAAACAAAACCAGAGCACCCCATGGAGATATGCTTCGTTGAATAAAACCCTTGTCTAGCAAATCCTTGGGTTGTTCCTTCAATTCCTTTAATTCGGCCAGAGCCATCCGGTAAGGGGGAATGGATATGGGTTGAGTATCCGGCAAAAGATCAATGCCAAACTCTATTACCCGTTCGGGAGGGATTCCGAGAAAGTCTCGGGAAAAACTTCCAAAAATTCCCTTACTACGTGGACTAAGGGTGGCAAACGGACCGGTTTTTATCCGGTCCGGTCCGGTTCCCGTACTGGTAAGACCGGTACCGGTTGAACCGGTAAGGAACCGGTCTTATAGGTACCGGAATCGGTACCGAAACGGAACCCGGTTTTTTATCCGGTTGATCCGGTCCGGTAAGAACCGGTTTCGGTCCGGTAAGAACCGGTTCCGGTCCGGTTCAACGGTCAATTTGAATTTTTTTTTTTTTTTTTTAAATGTGAACGTTAAAGGAGCCGTTGGGCCCTTTTAGCCGTTGGGCTGGGGCCCAAAACGGCTCC
>NC_064288.1:21511399-21657375 GCF_019186545.1 Solanum stenotomum
TTTAGTAGCTCGAAGTAAAAAATTGATCGGCTCTAGTTTGTATAGTATAGAAACACAGAAACCAAGTAATGCTTTAATTTGCTGAGAAACAGAGAAAGATGCTTCTACACGTTGAAGGTTAAACTTTAGTCTTTTGACATGGTGGAATTTGTTTCCATGTGGCAATCTATGTGGCATTTAAAAAAAATAAATTGAGAGAGTGTAATACACACACTATCATATTTTATTTGAGGTGTGTTTTTCAAACTAAAGTGAAATAGTTTAGGTGTGTTTCTCACACTTTCAATAGTTTGGGTATGAAACTCAAAAAAAAGGTATAGTTTAGGTGTGTTTTAACCACTTATCTCAATATTTTTTTCCTATTCCTCAAATCTATTTGACTGCTACTACTTTCAACCCAAATTACAAATTAAAAGGTGTTGAAAGAATGGTTGAAAAGATTTATGCAAATTTAGAAATTAGAGATGATGAAACTCCTATTGTTGAAGATTGTAAAAGTAACATATATATAAAAGCTAGAGAGTTATATAATACATATAAATCTATGGAAAAAAATATTCCAATAGTTGAACCTCCATCTTGTAAACCTAGAAGCGATGATACGGATGATTGGATGGATGATTATCTTGAGCTTGAATCATCTACTAATAATGATTTTGATTTATATTTCAATCAGGCATGAGAAAAGATTAGGCATGAAGAAGGACAACTTCAAGCTCCAATATTAGTATGGTGGAAGAATCGTGAAAATCAATTTTCGACCCTTGCTAGGATTGTTCGAGATGTGCTAGCGATTCAAGCATCATCGGTCGCTTCGGAGCAAGCCTTTAGTGCGGCGAGATTTATGATTGGAGATCATCGATATTCATTAGCAAAAGATAGTTTGGAAATATCGGTGTTGTTTCGAGATTGGGTCAATGCCGAAAGAAGAAATACCGGACTACCACAATTAAATAGCCAAATAGAAGACGAAATAGATGAAATATTTGGTGATAATAGTGATGATGGTATGGAAGCAACGGAAGAAGAACGACAAATACAAGTTCCAAAAAATGTTTCTTTTGAAATGATACAAAAGTTACGAAAAGATTTTAAAAAGAGTTTCAATTGTTAGTACAATAATTAATATTCAATACCTAGATTATGTACTCTTTGTCTCTTTCTAATATTTGTATTGTACAATTTATTTATTTGAATAAATATATGGCTATTCGCCTTGGTTTTCTTTTAAAATAGTCTCTTATATTTAATCCAAGTCATTTTAGAAATTTAATTTTCAACTATTTTAATATTAGTTTAAAGTTTAAACTTTAATATAAAATTGAATTTTAAGATTTAAACTTTAAATTCAATATAAACTTTAAACTTTAAACTTTAAAGTCAATTTTAAACTTTAAATTCAATATAAAGTTATAAACTTTAAAATTTAAAGTCAATTTTAAACTTTAAGTTTAAAGTTTAAACTTAAATTCAATTGAAACTTTAAAGTTTAAAGTTTTAAATTGAAGTTTTTTAATAATATAATATTATATAATAATTAAAGTTAATAAAAAAATAAAAAAAAATTACCGGTACAAAATGATCCGGTAAGAACCGGTTCCGGTCCGGTCCAAACCGGTTCCAATCCGGTAACTAAGGGACCGGACGGAACCTTTGGAAATTTCCAGTAAAACCGGTTCCGGTAAGACCCGGTTCCGGTAACGAAATCCGGTTCCGATAAAACCGGTCCTGTTGACCCGGTCCTGTCCGTTTGCCAGCCTTAACGTGGACCGACTCTAAAGGAGGAGTCTCAGAATCAATGTCCTTAACTCTCACAATATGGTAGATACACCCCTTAGAAATCATTTTTCTAGCTTTTAGATATGAAACAAAACGACCTCTAGGAACAGAATTTGCCCCTTTCCATTCTAAAACGGGTACATTTGGAAATTGAAACTTTACTACCCTTGTTCTACAATCAATGGAAGCAAAACAAGCATGCAACCAATCCATCCCCAATATGACATCAAATTCCAACATATCTAATTCTACCAAATCAACCAAAATGACTCTATGAGATAAAGAAATAGAACAATCCCTATAAACTCTTTTAGCTACAACCGAGTCACCTATTGGGGTAGAAACCAAAAAAGGTTCCTCTAACTTTATTGGGAGTACATCAAATTTCATAGCCACTAGAGGTGTAACAAATGATAAAGTGGCACCGGGGTCTAACAATGCATAAACATTAATGGAAAATACTTGCAACAGACCGATAACAACGTCCGGAGAACCCTCTTGATCACTTCTAGATTGGAGAGCATAGAAGTGATTCTTCTTGGGAGCATCGGAACTAGAACCACTAGGAGGGACTTGGTTGCCCTCTCTCCCTTGAACCTTTAGCATAGGACAATCCCTTTTCATATGCCCACTTTTTCCACAACTAAAATACCCATTCGTGCCCACAAGGCACTTGCCATCATGCTTTTTGCCACACTTTGCACAAGTAGATCTATCAACATAAGAACCACTACCACTACCACCTTGTGTCTTAGGAGTAGGCACCCTCTCTTTGTTGACCTTAAAAGTTCTAGAGGTGCCTTGATTAGAAAACCTCTTCTTGAACCTTTGTTTGCTTTGAACCTCAAATCTACTCTTAGACGAATTTCCATCATCGACTCTTGGCCTCTTCACTTCTCTACTCACTTGCTTGAGCTTTTGTTCCTTAATTTGCTTGGCATGAATGATAATACGTGAGATGTTCATGCTTGGAATAAGCATCGTTGACCGACATTCATTCACCACTAGGTTGGATATCCCCATAACAAATTTGTTCATTTTAGCCCTAGAGTCCACCACCAAGGTTGGGGCATACTTAGACAATTGGGTGAACTATAGGCTATATTCCTTCACACTCATACCTCCATGGCAGAGGTTGATGAATTCTTGCATCTTTCTCTCCCTCAACTCGAGGGGGAAAAACCTATCAAGGAAGGCCGTCTTGAACACCCCCAATCAACCGGTCCCGCTCTTATAGATCTCTCTTCCTTCCATTGCTCATGCCACACTTGAGCCATGTCTTTCAACTGATAGGCGACTAGTTCTGCCTTCTCTTTTGGGGACACTCACATAACATCTAGCACCTTGAACACCTCCTCAATAAGCCTTTGTGGGTCTTTATCCACTTTGGAGCCACATAATTGATGCTTATCGTGACCAACGACACTATCCTACTGTATGAGTGTCTACGATCATCGATAATATAGTAACCCAACCAAGGGTTAGGGTCGTGTCCCAAGGGAGCGGTTTTGAGAGTAGATAGAAAAATAGAATTTACATTCCAACTAGTCGTAGCTAAAGATATTAACGAACAAAAACATAGTAAATAAAAGGGGGTGACACGAAAGTGTCAAATATCAAATGGGGGTTTTGTAACAAGTGATAAAACAACAAAATAAACAAGAAAATCAAGTATAGGGAAAGGTTCTTGGGATGTGACCTCAATACAAGTTGAGATAAATTGTTGGGTACATGCTTTCAATAGGAAATTTGCAAGACAATAGTGACTAGGCTGAGCTTTAAATGGAAATAAGTTCCCTCTCGGGCAACTTACCCCGTTTCAAATGCGTTCCTCTCAGAAACCGATTTGCCGCATGAAGACCAGCCTACGCCTTACCCCACTCACTCTCTCGAGCTGAGTGTTAGGATATGGGACTAGGGCTCACCCTCTCGGGGTGAACCTCATGTCGACCCACTTCTTAGGCTATCAGTCTAGTGGTTTTGGTTTCACGACCTCCTTCTCGGGCAAGCCGAAAACACATGGGTGGCTTTGTATTTGCAACTACAAACCCTTTAGATTAAACCACAATTACTAGGTGAAATCACCATTAAAATACATCTAACCTATCAGCAAGCAAGACCCAACAAGAATATCAACCCATATTTGCTAAATCACACCCCAAGAATGGGAGTTTTTAGCCACACATCAAGAAATAAGAAATTATACCTAACATGATAATGAAATCAACTGGGTATAAGAAATTAAACCTTAAATTTAGCAAAGGAAAATGAATAGAGAAGACCCACTTCTAACTTGGGGAAGAAGAACTCCTTTCTTCAAGTCTCCACAAAACCCTCTTCAAACTTGAGAGAAAAATATCACCTAAAGTCTATTCTAAAGTGAAAATAATAATAATAATTATTCCACTGCCAAAATTCTCCTAAGACTACAATTCTAACTAGTATTTATAGTTTTCACAGATTGTGCTACGGAGGATTGTTCGGCAACATTAGTCGAGATCGCCGATGAACTCGATGATCCACCTTTTGGTTAGATCACTTTCAGTGTCTTGCCTTTAGCATCCTCGCATTCTAGATCATTGGGCGATACAGTACTGCTTCACGGAACTGATCGGCGACTCGCCAACTGCTCCTTTCCTCACCTTTTGATCCACTTCCTTCAAGGCTTCGCGTACTGGAACAAAGGGCGGTTCATGTCATTTTGGCGACTCGCCAAGTTAAACTCGGCAATCCGCAGGATTCTATTTCTTGTTATTTTCAGCCCTATTTGCTCCGTTTTGCGCGTAAGAGTCCATGCTTTCACTAAAACTTCAAATACCTGAAACTTCAGCATTTAATAAGGTATTAAGATAAAACAAGCATTCAAGGACACTATTTCCATTAAAATAAAGCTCTAAATGAGTCCAATTTGTGGACTCATCAACACCCCCAACTTAAACTTCAAGCAAACTCAAGTTCAGCCGTTCAAAAAGGGTGCCTCAAATAGTGCTACACAAGACTAAATCATGAATGCACACAACAAGACTCAATTTACCTATGCAAGGATCAACTGTTTCCTCAAAGATTCAAATTGTGACACACCATCACCAAAGATTCTCACGCTCGCAATACTTGCTACTTGTGCAAGTTCGAGATCAACAAAAATATCTAAATGCTCTCGCACAAAGAATGATTCCATATTCACACACAGTTATGAGTCAATTTAAGATCGGGAATCAGATACAACTCTCACACTCAAAAAAAGGAACACAATGCATGTTTTTACCCATAGGTTTACCTTTATTTTCCAATTGACTTTTGATCCAGCTTACTCAAGATAAAAAAAGGTCTTACTAAGGCTTTTAACGGGGCTGAGTGCAAAGGTATGATCATTTAGGCTTAGTGACTTTTTCCTCGTGAGTTGTGGCATTCTCAAGGCATTTCCTTCTTTTCCTTTATCAATTCCTTTTCTAGTGCTTCTAAGTCACCCTTTTTTGTTTTATTCTCCTCCATGGATTGCTTGAAACCTGATTCCCTTCGTACTTTATTCCACATTTCATATATATTTTTTTATTTTTTTGAAGGGGTTCCATTTTTATGCAATACCATGGGTTAAGGGGGACTTTTCTTGCACTTCTTGACTTCTCCTTTTTCCTTTCACCACACCCCCAACTTAGGCTTTTGGCCTAAGTTGGCTATTCGCTAAACCACAAATCAAGAGGATTATAGGTAGCGGATCAAATAAGGTCTAGGGTTTATCAAGGTTCTTCCAAAGAAAGGTAAGGCTCAAAGGTGTTCAAAAGAGTTTCACACACTCACAAGTAGGTCACAAAAAGAGGTATATGTCAAATTGGCTCACACTCTTTAAAATTGCCTAAGATCATCTCAAGAGTACACCTTTGTAAATCAATCAGACTAACCGGGCAAATTCTAGGTTTATTCATGCATGGTTCAAAGTAAACTAATCACACAAGGCATCTATACTTCAGTCAAATAAGACTAGACACGTTCGCTAGCGTGCAATAGTCCTCATAAGAAAATCAATCCGATAAATGGCTAGTCACAACGAGATGCAAAATGTGCACATATTGTCTATGTAACTTCATTTGGCCTCGTCGTAGCCATGCATTTATGTTTGTTCAATTGGGAGCACTATTCAAGTCATCGGTATTGATCGAAACTGAGACTTAAATTTTTGCAAAAGAATAGCGACTTTCAACACAAGAGGTGGCAAAACTTTTTCGAAAGGATCAAAATAAAACAACAGGAGCCATAAGCTCAAACATCCACAAACAAGCAGCATTTAAAACACAAATTAAAGCAAACAACCCAAATATATACAGAACAAAACATGTATGTCAACACAAAAAGTGTGGGCCTCACCCCACTACAAGTAAAAAACGTTTGTCCTCAAATGCAAGTAATAAGTATCCAAAAGGTCAAATAAAGAAAAATAGAGAGGGAGGTAAAGAGGGGATCCTGTTTAAGCAGTCGCTCCATCTGTCTGGGCATCAGTGTCGGTGCATCTTTCTGAAGTAAAACAATGGTCCCTGGAGCATTGTCATTTTGGTCTCCACTGTTTGCCTTTGCCTTAGCCTCTGCAGCAAGATTTGCTGCAATCATCTAATCTATCTCCTGAGTTGCTCTGAAGGCATGTATTGCATTAACTAAGCTCCGATCACATGGGTGGACATTAAGATCAAAAGGAATTCATCTCTTTTCCCTAGCTTCCTTGGTGTACTTTCTTTGCCTGGCCATCTCGACTCTTTTTCCTCTTTTCTAAATTCTCGTGCTCTTACATGCCTGGGTGGGTCATCTCTTCTTGTAACTTTTGGTCTAGCCATTTCTGCAACCACTTCAAGGATAAGTTAAATAGTAATTCAAATAAGAGCAAAACTGGTGTTTCTATATGCGTAAATTGATGTACCCATGATATAAAAGGGGTGGGCAAAAGGCGAACAGGGGCTCTTTCGGCGAGCCGCCCGGTGTGTTATGCGAACCAAACTGACCGCCGAGGGTTACAGTTCAATCAGTACATAAAATGCATAATTAAGAGTGAAATGGAGCTGGTAGGCGAACCGCTGAGCAGTTCGGCAGAATTCGATCACCTCGCCTATCATCTTAACCTGTCCATTATCGACCCATCATTTCTACTCTCACCTAGCAACCCCAGACAATATAGCTTATGCGCACATAACTCAATTTCAATGAAGACACATAGAAACTTCTATTCCCATCAATAACAATCCAACTCAACGTATAGCTAAGTGGGAACTCCTCGAAAAATGCACTAGGTACCACATTATGATAGAAAATACATGTAATTCCAGTAACTCAGAGACTCAGCGGAGGTTTAACACTTTCATCATTATGCAAATGAGTACAATTATAATATTTTTAAACGTGATGTTCAAACTACCAACCTTAGATGCCGAATAGATGCTAACGAAGTGCCAGGTAGCAATGCAATCCAAATCCGAACACAAATCAATAAACCACAATATTCCAAAAGTGCAATAAATATAAAACTAAGGTTTAGGTGTGAGTTTGGTAGGATGAAGGAATGAGAGAAAGTGAGTGAAATAGGACTTTTAAACCTGTGGCCTACAAAAACCGTCCAGTTCTTGCCCGTTCAGCGATGTTAGTCGAGTTCGCCTAGTCATTCGGTGACACACCGAATGTCTAATTTCTTTGCCGAAGTTAGCAGGACCTTTGGTTTATGTAGGGATCCCAACGGCGGTCTCTATCGAGATCGCCAACATGGTTGGCGATGCACTAGTAATTTTTCTAGATCGCTGAGCTTTAGAAAAGCCCATTTGAGGATGCCTTCGATCAGACCGCGGAAGCATTTTAGTTCGCCGAACTTGTTAGCGACCCGCCAACTAAACTTGTTGCTCGCTTTCATATATCTTTTCAAGAACTTCCCTAGCTTTAACCTGTTCAAACAAAACACCATTATTTTATCAAGAAAATAAAAAAAAACAAGTAATTGGTTTTGGGTTGCCTCCCAAACAAGGCCTTAGTTAACGTCGTGGCACAACGCAAGTCAATGCTCAAACCAGCTTTTTGGTGTTACACCTAGTGTAACTAGGTGATCCCGCTTGTTTATACAGATGAAGCTGAGGTAGTGCAAGATTAAAGAGAGTTTCGATTACCTGAATAGACCTAGAATGAGAGCCACTCATCTGATTTAGCGTTTCGACATTTTCTCTAATTTCCTCTAGTACTTTGTCTTGCTCATTCAGCTTTTGGAGGATGGTTAATAACGTATCGTTGATACGTCTATTTTCAATGTCCATGCATCTTCCTTGCTCCGTAGATGATTGTACTTGCTCTTGCCTTTGGACATCACTTCCAGTTCTTCAACATTTTGGGTCAAGCTATTCATTTGACCCAACAAAATGGTCAATTGATGGTCCTTCTCTCCATCCTTGTTGGTTTTAGATGCAAGGTCAAGGAATTTGGCTGCGGTCTCATAGGGATATTTCTCACGTCCACTTGGCATGAGTTGGTTCATTATTTCTCTATTTTCGGGACTTAGACCCCTGTAGAAGCATTCCAGTAGAACTAAATCGGGTATTTGATGAGTTGGGAATTGCATCAATAGTGTTTTAAACCGCAACCACGACTCATGAAAGGGTTCTCCTTCGAGGTGCTTGAAATTTAGGATGTGATCCCTGAGCCTCATCACCTCTGCTGGAAGGTGCTCCATTGGTCCACCTTCTCTATCATGTATACTCATTGTCCTGCCTCAACACGCAAACATTAGACAAAACTAAAAATTAGGTGAGTAAACTATTACTAACAACAACAACAATTTTATTAGAATGAAAATTCTCACATAAAACCACTCCCCGGCAGCGGAGCCATTTTGCTGCTTATAGTTACCAACGACACTATCCTACGGTATGAGTATCTACGATCGTGATAATATATTAACCCAATCAAGGGTTGGGGTCATGTCCCAAGGGAGCGGTTTTGAGAATTGATAGAAAAATAGAATTTACATTCTAAGTAGTCGTAGCTAAAGATATTAATGAACAAAAACATAGTAAATAAAAGGGGGTGACACGAAAGTGTCAAATATCAAATGGAGGTTTTGTAACAAGTGATAAAACAACAAAATAAACACGAAAATCAAGTATGGGGAAATGCTCTTGGGATGTGACCGCAATACAAGTTGAGATAAATTGTTCGGTACATGCTTTCAATAGGAAATTTGCATGACAATAGTGACTAGGCTAAGCTTTAAATGGAAAAAAGTTCCCTCTCGGGCAACTTACCCCGTTTCAAATGCATTCCTCTAGGACACCCATTTGCCGCATGAAGACCAGCCTACGCCTTACCCAACTCACTCTCTTGAGCTGAGTGTTAGGATATGGGACTAGGGCTCACCCTCTCGGGCTGAACCTCATGTCAACCCACTCATTAAGCCATCAGTCTAGTGGTTTTGGTTTCGCAACCTCCCTCTCGGGCAAGCCGAAAACACATGGGTGGCTTGGTATTTGCAACTACAAACCCTTTAGATTAAACTACAACCACTAGGTGAAATCACCATTAAAATACATCTAACCTATCAGCAAGCAAGACCCAACAAGAATATCAACCCGTATTTGCTAAATCACACCCCAAGAATGGGGGTTTTTAGCCACACATCAAGAAATAAGAAATTATACCTAACATGATAATGAAATCAACTGGGTATAAGAAATTAAACCTTAAATTTAGCAAAGGAAAATGAATAGAGAAGACCCACTTCCAACTTGGGGAAGAAGAATTCTTTTCTTCAAGTCTCCACAAAACCCTCTCCAAACTTGAGAGAAAAATATCAGCTAAAGTCTGTTCTAAAGTGAAAATAACAATAATAATTGTTCCACTGCCAAAATTCTCCTAAGACTACAATTCTAACTAGTATTTATAGTTTTCACAGATTGTGTTGCGGAGGATTGTTCGGCAACATTAGTCGAGATCGCCGATGAACTCGGCGATCCACCTTTTGGTCAGGTCATCGCCTTCAGTGTCTTGCCTTTAGCATCCTCGCATTCTGGTTCATTGGGTGGTAAAGTACTGCTTCGCGGAACTGATCGGCGACTCACCGACTGTTCCTTTCCTCGCCTTTTGATCCACTTCCTTCAAGGCTTCGCGTACTGGAACGAAGGGCAGTTCATGTCGTTTTGGTGACTCGCCAAGTTAAACTCGGTGATCCGCAGGATTCCATTTCTTGTTCTTTTCAGCCCATTTGCTCCGTTTTGCGTCTAAGTGTCAATACTTCCACTAAAACTTCAAATACATGAAACTTCAGCATTTTAATCAGATATTGAGATAAAAACAAGCATTCAAGGACACTATTTCTATTAAAATAAAGCCCTAAAAGAGTCCAATTTTACTCATCAATAATGTAGGGGGATTCATCCTTGTGAAATCCCTTATCCTAGAAGTGGTTGTGCTTGCATTGGGGTTCACTTGGACTCTAGCATCCCTAGTGACTTGAGCCGTTAGAGCATGAGTCAAGGTTTGGAGAGCTGTCCTTATCTCCAAATTGGTCATAGCCCCTTTATTATTAGGAGCTTGAGGATCTTGAGGTCCTTGAGGACCTTGGGGAGAAACTCCCTCATCATTAGCAATCTCCTCTTCCACTCTTCTTACGACCACTCTTCTTGTATTCATATTATTATATGCACAAGAAAATGGTTAGGAAAAGGACATTCATAGAGTTACGACTCTAAAGCACGACTAAAGAATAGTGAAAGAAGTGAAAGTTCCTAAATATCTTATAGCCTCTCATTCATAAGTGTGGCGCGCTTCACACTCATGAACAAGACTCTACTAGACGTGGTTCATAAGACATCAACCCTAAAATTATCACAAAACCTTATGCTCTGATACCAAGTTTTTCATTACCCGGGGTTATTCCCTAGGAGTAACATGGCGTAATTGATGCCTAAGGGTCGCATACAAGCCCTTAGCTCAATCATCACATAAAGACATAGAATAATGTGGAAAAATTTGAAACTTTTACAATAGAAGTCAACTTCTTTTCATAACGAAAATAGGAACTAGACTTGTCTCAATTACTATCTATAACATAAGAGTACAAATAGGGTTTAAGCCCTTTACATAATTAAATTCTCCAAAAATAGGAAATACAATATAGTCTAGAACATAGAAGGTAAACTAGAAAATATAATCAATAACATCTTGTCCTCGAACTTGAGGACTCACCAAGCCTAGGGAACAGTCGACCCAAGCTTCACTTGAAGAAGTAGTAGTCTCAACGACCGGAACTACACTCATAGTAAAGTTAAAATATGGGTTAGCACAATGAATTGTACTAAGTATGGAATCCATGCATAAAAACCTTAAAATATACATAAAAGGGACATTTAGTTGAAAACGTCCCTTTATCTAGTTTAAAAACCATTATGCACACTTATGAAGAAACATAAATCAAACCAACGTAAAATAACCCAAAGCCTTACTAGTGCAATGCAAAGGTAAGGTCCCATAACCCTATCAAATGCTAAGTATCACATTTAGGCCATCAACAACATACATATCATGCTTTACCATAACCATAGCTAACATACATAAGAGAGAAGTCATTTATACTTATATCTTTTCATACATAGTTCATAAGTCATCATAACATCATAATCATAAGAGAACCTTACCCCAACCCCTCTTAGAGTCTACTTGTGCATTGCATAAGTGAAGTCCCATACCCTCACTCATACTAAGAAGGACTCCTTAAGAAGTCATAATTAAAGTCCATGTTTTTACCATAGTTCATTTTCATACCATTAGGGAAGAATTGCATTAACCAACATAGACCATTTGAGGGACATGGAATTTGGTGTTCTACCCCCACACCGGAAAGAGGTGTCCTACCTGCCTAAGGTAGAACTTTCATAATATCTTCTAGGTGGATCCACTAGCTAAGACCGATGTGGGCACATAGTTATGGGAATTGGGGATTGCTACTAGAAACCTGGACTACTAGCTTAAAAGGTTTCCATCCCATGAGACGACAAGCGTGGGAAGCCGTACATGCTAAACGTAAAGGCCCTTATCTCATTATCACATCCACTTGGTGCTACGCATAATTCCCTTTAAAAGTGATACCAAGTCTTTACTTAAGTTTATATTCATAAAAGATTGTATTAGACACTCATGTAAACATATCATCATAATAGCTCATAGGTTTCTTAAGTGAGAATGCTCCTTTCACTCTTGAAACATTTGCATGTGAGTAATCACATACTCATTTTCAATCAACCCAACAAGATCATGATAAACATACATACATACTTCATACATAATCAAGTGTTTAGGGTAGAGGGAAGAAGGATCTTACATCAATACCACAACATTAGATATAGGATCATTACTATCCAAGTAAATCACATACTAATATAGAATCACCATCAACATACACAAACCATAGCCAATTGCCCTTCAAGGCCATGAACCATTATCGACCCTAACTTCTAGAATTACAACATTGAATAGAGAGATTTCATGATTCAACATCCTAACAACATAAACATAATCAATTATCAACTTCCATGACCATTCAAGTCACATCTTAGTTCCCAATTTAGGAAAAAATGAAACCATGGGTCCAAGAGAGATTTTTCATCAAAAACCATCAATACCACAAAAATCTAACCATAAACCATCATAATTAATCATAATAGATTATAATTGAATAATATAAATCATTTTGGAAGAAGACCCATTATTAGAATAAAACCCTAGATTTTGAAAGTCTTAAAAACACACTTTGAAGGGACTTCTTGGGGGATAGCTACCCAAGAATGAAGAGCAACCATACCTTAGGTTGAATTCCTCATGAAATTGGAGAAGAAAGACTTGTTCTTGAACCCCTAGCTTGAGCTTTGACCTAGTTATTCAATGTAGTTTAGAGAGAGAATATTTTGAGAGGGAAGTTAAGTTGAGTTAAGTGACTGAAAACTATTTATATAGGTCGAATATAACTAATAATAACCGTCCCAAATTTGACCCTTGGCTGACTTAGGCAGCTTCCCAGGTCCCATCCACGAGACCCCACCCACGGGGCGTGGATGGAACCACGGACCGTACTGGTCACTCGTGGTTTGGGCCTGGGGCTAGCCATCTTTGCCTTGGTCCAGGCCTCACTCACGAATCCCTTCCATGGGGTGTGAGTTGGTCCACAGACCGTACTGTACGCTCGTGGAATGGGACTGGAACTTGAAGGTTTTGGGGGAGGTTTAGGGAGACTGAGTCTCGAGTCACGACTCCCACATACGGGGCGTGAGTCCACCCACGTGGCATGGGTACCCCTCTCGTGAACCAAGCTATTTTTTGACAACAATTTAGGCAGCCCCATTTGGTCCTCCTCAAGGAACCTTGGGGGGTCCTTGGGGGCCATGCCTTGATGTGTAGGTCCTCAAACATTAGTACTAGGTTAGGGAGGGAATTTTATGACTTTTATCTTCATGTTAATCCTATTTATGTCACTAGATTACATGTTTGTCTCTAGCTTAAGTCATTAGAATTCTGGTGATTCGATGGATATTACTTCTCCAAGAATTTGACCTTGAGATTAAAGATAGGAAAGGTACTGAAAATTAAATAGTTGATCACTTGTCTAGGTTGGAGGATTTTTCCTATGTGAATAAAGGTGAGCAAATCTGGGAAGAGTTTCCTGATGAACAATTGATGGCATTAGATATCTCTCAAGTGCCATGGTATGCGGACATTGTGATTCTGATAGTAAGTGGAGACTACCCTCCGGGTGAAATCACCCAACCAAAGAAAAAGCTCAATCATGATGCTATGTTCTATATCTGAGATGAACCGTTCTTGTTCAAGAAAGTTGTGGATCGGGTAGTGAGAAGATGCATTCTAGAGTACGAAGTTCGAAAAGTTCTTAAAAGTTATCATGCTAGCCCATATGGAGGTCACCATGGAGAAGAGCGCACGACGTATAAGGTACTTCAATCTGGTTTCTTTTGGCCCTCATTATTTAAAGATTCTATTGTTTTTGTGAAGGGTTGTGATAAATGCTAAAGGTTGGGTACTATTTCAATAAGACATGAGATGCCGCTAAGTAACATTTTGGAGGTGGAAATTTTTTATGTGTGGGGCATTGACTTCATGGGTCTCTTCCCGCCATCTAGTGGAAACCAATACATTATTGTGGCTGTGGATTATGTGAGTAGATGGGTTGATGTTGTTGCTCTTCTTCGAATGATGCAAGGGTGGTGATTAAGTTCATCAAGAAGCACATCTTCACTCGCTTTGGCACTCCAAGGGCAATCATAAGTGATGGACGTAAGCATTTCATTAACCATCTAGTTAAAAATCTTCTTGCTAAGTATGGAATTCTTCATAAGGTTGCTACAACTTACCATCCTCAAACGAGTGGCCAAGTGGAGGTTTCGAATAGAGAGGTGAAGCAAATTTTGTAGAAAACGGTGAATGCGCAGAGGAAAGATTGGTCTGAAAAGTTAGATGATGTATTGTGGGCATATATGACTGCGTATAAGACACCCATAGGGACTTCTCCCTATCACATAGTTTTTGGGAAATCATGTCATCTTCCGGCGGAATTAGAACACCAAGCTTATTGGGTAATTAAGAGGTTAAACTTGGACCCCGAGCTGGCCGGTAGAAAGAGAGTGAATCAACTATATGAGCTTGAGGAGTTTAGGCTCCATGCGTATGAGCATGCCAAGATTTACAAAGAAAAGATGAAGAGGTGGCATGACAAGCACATAGTTACTCGTACTTTCACTCCAGGAGAAAATGTACTACTCTTTAACTCTAGATTGAGGTTATTCCCCAGAAAACTAAGGTCTAAATGGATTGCTTCTTTCGAAGTGGTAAGAATGACACAACAGGGGGCTGTTGAACTTAAAGGTGAGTCTGGACCTACGTTCTTGTTAAATAGGCAATGGGTGAAACACTACTTTGGTGTGGATTTGGATTGTGATCGGGAGGCTCTGGAGCTAAATGATGAATGATCCAAGTTGAGTCGTGCTGCGACATTAAACCAAGCGCTACATGGGAGGCAACCCGTGAATGATATGTAATAGGTAGTAGTTTTGCTTAATTTTGAAATTTTAGCTTAGTTTCACATTTCTAGGTGTAGAGTTTTTATTTTTTAATTTGTTATTTAGATAGGACTTTAGAAGTTATAAAGAAGAATACAAAAAGATGAGTCGTGCCACGACCAAAACTACGGCGATGGGTGGGAGGCAACCCATAATTATTATGTCACATTGTTTGATTGATGCACAGGTCATTGGAGGAAAAACCATATGAAAAGAGAACCAAGGCATTTATATTTGGGTTCTGGCACAGGCAAGCGCGATGCGCCAAGGGAAAGCTGACTGCAACCCATTTCGGGCGCACTGGCAATGCCCCGCGCCCCAAACGTGCCAAGGCAATAAAAAAACGCCGATAACAAGCGTAACATGGGCGCGATGCGCCAAGGGGTAGATGACTGCAACCCATTTCGGGCGCTGGCGCCCCACTAACGCGCCAACTATGCCCCAAATCCGAATATTGAATAATTCTTTAATTCCATGGGACCCACACCCAAAACCCACTTTTAATCCTTTACCTACCCAAAACCCACTTTTAATCCTTCACCTACCCAATTTGGGTACTAAGAGGAGTAGGAAAGTAGCGGCTTCTAGAAGTTCTAGTCGGGAAACCGCCAATTTGCCGCCCCAAAAATTTGGCGAACAAGTTGTAATGCTGTAACACCTCGTACGAACTAGTAAGACCTAACTAAGGCTTGACTAAATCTAGTAGGTTGAACTAGAGCCTCACATGTTAGGTTTATAGTTGGAAACTTGTTTAAATGATGAAAAAGGCTATTGAAGTTAGTTTGGTGATTTTAGGGGTCAAACGTCAAAAATCGACCATGACATTCGGAAACTAGTTATTTGAACTAGTGAGTTGTAAGGATCTTGTCGTTGAAGTTTGGAGTGTTGTTTAAGAGTGAAAACTTGTAAAAGTGACTCCTACATGTAGAACACCGTGTTTATGGGTTAAATGTCCGGGTACGACTTCCCTAAGGACCACCCAAGGGGTCCTTGAGGAGGACCCCAACATCTACCCAAAACCTGTCAAAACACAGCAGGACCTACAAGACCCATCTACGGCTAGTAGACTGGTCTACGGACCGTAGGTCAAGGTCGCAGGTGGGGACTTAGTCTTGGGAGGCTTGGCTCCCAAAAAGGGAGCCTCTGAACCAAACGACGAGAGCACAGCACGGGCCGTAACTCCACCTTCGGTCCGTGGGTGGGTGACCGTAGGTGCTGCCAATTTCCAGCCTTCTAGTCTTAAGTTAGTTAATTGACTAAGGGCTTAAGGGGTTGTTTAACTAGTTGATTAATCACCTTTATAAGCTAGCAAGACCTTAAGCTAAGTCATGAAATCATTTAGAACCAAGACCCTCAAAACAGTCCCCTAAAAATAGTTTTTAGTTTTAAGTTAGGAGTGAGGGTCAAATTTAAATGGTCAAATCTCATAGCTCAAAATGAATTAGGTGGGCCATTACCTATCCAATGAAAGTTCTCTAAGTCGTCTTTCTAACGTCACCGAGTTTACCCAATTCCAATCGAGGAGTAAAAAGGTATGGCCGAAATAGTGAAGCACTGTTAGTCCCAGGTCCAATTGACGGACCCAAGCTACGGATGGTAGATCAAACGACGGTCCGTAGGTTGGGGTTCGTAGATTCTGCCAGTTTTGTGACTTTTAGCTTTAAGTTGGGGGTTTGGAAATTAAATTAGTTAATTAATTAAGGGCTTAGGGGGTCGGTTAAGTGGTTAAATAACCTCCTATAAATATTTAATAAGACCCTAAACTAAGTCATGAACCCATTATAACTTAAAGACCCAAATCAAACCCAATTCCCTCCCTCTCAAATATTTCTCTCTCTACAAGTTCCTCCATTGAAGAACAAAGAAGGAGATCAACTAGGACTTGAAGATGGAGTCTTTCTCATGGTTGATGGGAATCTACACCTAAGGTATATGAGTCCTTTATTCTTGGTTACCTATCACCAAGAAGCCCTTTCAACAAAGTTTTCAAAGATCCCCAATTTCTAGGTTTCAATCAAATTCGTGGATCTCTTTCTAAAATCGATTCCATTGATCTATAATGGTTAATTATGATTATATATGAATGTTTGTGGATGAATTCATGTAATTGTTATGGTTTTTGAACAAATTCGCACAAGACCCATGATTTCACTTCTTTCTTAAATCTAAACCCTAGTATGTCTTGAATGATGAATGAAGGATGATAATCTAGTATGTTTTCATGTAATTAAGTATTGAATTGTGACGTTATCCTATATGATGTATGAATTTCACAAAAATAGGGTTGAATCTTGAAGAACGCCTTGATGGCTATGAATGAATGTTTTCAATTGGTAAGTAGTCTTCTATTGATTTGTTGATCCACTTGAGGTGGAGATGTTTACTTACTATGTGTCCTTTGTATGAATGGTTTGATCCACTTATGGTGGAGAAGCTTACTTGTTAGTATGAATTGTAGTGTTGAGACAAGGTCCCTCTTCCCTACAACCCTAGATATGACTAAGTATGATACATTATGAATATGAATGATATGTTATGAACATGGTATGATCTATATGTTGAATTGTATGAGGTGCTATTGTGGAAGGACCCTACCCACATAATCCCCTATATGGATATATGATTCTATACATGCCATGAATGACATACTTGAATGATGAATGTATCCTTGTCTATTGTATGAATGTTAGATAGGTGATTTAAATGGTCTAATATCCTTAAATGCAATATATGGGAATTGTGCATGAGTCGGGATACTATGTATATGTTATGACCCCCTTGACAAGGGAGGTGTCTATGATGTTAATGTTGTTGTTGTTGTGCCATTGTGAGGACAATCATGCACACACACTCCATGCATAAATATGAATATGATATATCTATGGTGTCAATTGAAAGGCTAATTCTCATATGCACCTTTACATACTATTATGCATGAAATGTACATGACCATGAAGATATGACTATGTATGCTAGCATGTGAGTATGAATGTTATGTTATGATTATGGTAGTGTTGATATGTTGAATAAAAGGTAATTCTCATAAACACTATATGAATATGAAATGAATGAACATTCTCACATGTTGTTGGTTCTATGATGAAAGGTTATTCTCATCTTTGAAACCTTTGAGCTATATGATGAATGATGGGTTGAGTCCCTAATGCATTCCTTATTGAATTAAATTGTAAGTAAAGGCTTACTACTACTTTAAAGGGGAATTGTGCTTAGCACCGAGTGAACATGAAAATGAGATGGAAGCTTTTACGTTTAGCAAGTCCGGCTTCCCATATGGGTTCCTTCTAAGTTTAGCAAGTCCGGGTTCCTAATATATATGTTGTCTCATGAGATGGAAACCTTCTACGTTTAGCTAGTCCGGGTTTCTAGTAGCAATCTCCTTGTTCCATAACTATGTTTGCCCACATAGGTATTAGCTAGTGGATCCACCTAGAAGCTAGTATGATGGTTCTACCTTGGCAAGTAGAATACTCTCTTTTCAGTGTAGGCGTAGAACACCGGATTCCGTGTAGCTCACATGATCTATGTCGGTTAAGGTTATTTTTCCATAAATAATAAGATAATGAATAGAGCATGAACTACTCTATAACTTCTTGGTAAGTTTGCTAAGTAGGAGTGGGGGTATGAGACTTCACTAATACATTGCATTATAGACTTGGTAGGATGTGGTAGATGGTTCATTTACATATTGTTTTGACATGAATGCATGCATGTATATTGAATGAATGGTTGCTATGAGCGACTTGTCTTTATATTCAAATAGTACACATGATTGGTTCTCTACTTATGACTATTGTTTATGATGAGGTCTAAAGGATAAAGTGCATGACTAAGGTAGCCCTATAGGAGTGCTTAGTGAGGTTAGGATTATGGGATGCTAATCACACATTGCACAAGTGTTCCCTAGGGGTTACTAAAGTAGTGGCTTTACTATGAAATGAGTATGGATGTGATATTGGCTTATGTTGGTGTGAACTTATGTTAAGTATGATCATGGTGGCCTAAAGGTGATACTTAGTGTAGATAGGACTATGGACCCTATCTATGCATTGCACAAGTAAAACTTAGGGTTACTTACATTGTTGTTCTGTTATGATGTTATTGGCTTGATATTGACTATGAATGAGTGGTGTGTCTTATAATAGATGATATGTGCACTATGACTATGATTAAAGACTATGCCTATGGTGATGTTTATTACCCTTTGTGCTTTGATGAACTATATGTGAGTTGTTTATGACTTATGATTCTTCAACTCTTTCAAGATGATGTTCAAACGTGCATAAAGCATGGTTTCAACTAAATGTCCCTTTTAAGCATGTTTTAATGGTCTTTATGCATGGCATCCACACTTAGTCCTTTTTGTGCTAACCCCTTCTTCTGCATTTACTACAAAGTGTTGGGTATGGAGATGTGGTGTCTTGTACATGGAAGATAGGTTTCTAAGGAGCTTGGGAATGAAGACTTGGGGAGTCCTCATAGTTTCGAGGACAAACCCACCTTGTCCACTTATGTCTTTACTTTATGTTTTTAGATTTACGTAAGGGTCGTGTCCCTAAGTTTGTATTAAAAGAGATTTAAGTCTAATGTTATAGATGGTTTGAGACATAGTGTCATAGTTTATCTTATTTTTTAAAGGCTTCTATTGTAGAGAAAAGTTTTAAATTTTCCGCTATTTTCATATGCTTTAATGTTCATGATATGCTAAGGGCATGTATAAGACCCCTTCGAGGTCAAGTACATCGTGTTACAACTAGGGGGTGCTCTCGGGTCGTGACAAATGCACTATGGAAAGGATTGGTACGAATGTCAACAAGAATCCAAGTACCTAGGTGATGAGTATGTAGATGAGAGGCGATTGCGACATGATTTTTCTCACATTCTCGCCCAAATCAATGCTTTGGGACTTCAATATGTCTTCATGGATCAAGGTGAGTTCAATTTAAGCGTAGTTCATGAATTTTATGGGAATTGGAATACACATCGTGTTGAAGTAAACAAAGGGTTCATTAGGGATAGTTGGTTGAGATTTAGTGTGGAAGCATTGAATGATTTTTTGGGTACACCAAATTGTGACAATGTTGAATTTCTGGCAATGATTAAAAGACCACCGTATCGTGATATTAGGCATACTTTGTGTGGGGTACATTCTGTTGCACGGTGGGATAGGGTTAGAGACACGGAACGTCATTTGCATCTTCACTATGATCATATCAATTTGGAGGCTCACATTTGGTTGAAAATTGTGTGTAGCACCTTACTACCGTGTAAGCATACGACTAATGTCCCTAGGGAGAGAGTGGTGCTAGTATACCATTTGATGAAGGGTTTGCTGGTGAATGTTGGGGCTATTTTTAAGCAAAACATGCTTAAGTTTAGGACAAATAAGAGATGGCGTTTCAGTTATGGGAGCATCATTACTAGGTACCTCCGGGCTTTACAAATTGAGGAGGAAGGTCATGATGTGTGCCCCCCCTCTCCCCCGTGCCCCCTACTTAGTGTGCCGCTTGGTAGATGTCACAAGAACTAAAGCGTACGATCCATCGCAAGGGCCTGTATTAACTGCTATTGATAGACAAGCTCATGATGATAGTTGGATGGGGCGTCTGCTTGGAATGGCGGAGCTACAACTACGGATAGGTGGCCGTCCGATGACTGAGGATGAAATGGCGACACTAGCGGAGCATTTCCTTTTGATGGATAGTGCGATGTACATGTGTCAGATGGGCCTGGCTTTCCAAGAACCCATTGATGATAATGATTCCACTGTTGATGAGGAGGATGACTCGAAGAAGGATGAGTCAGATGATACTGGCCTCGGAGATGATGATACTAATCCGGGTGATGGAGATTGTAATGCAGCCTCGATGGTTATGGATTTTGCCACTAATGTGGCAACCCGCTGATCTGATTGGACCTTTTGCTCGCCAAACTACCCATCTTCCAACACTCTTCACTTTTCAACCTGCACAATAAACACCTATTATTCAAAATCTAAACTAAAGCATTTAAAACTTGGGTTGCCTCCCAAGAAGCGCCTTAGTTAACGTCGTGGCACGACAAAAGTACCCATTCAAGCTTCATTTTTGGGGTTTGCCATTGTTTCACTAGGCAACCCCCCTTGTTGTCTTGGGTTCAAATCTGAAGAAATCAGACCCATTTTGGTCTCCAGCTGCTTAATAGAGACTGAGTGAGAGGTTACCATCTGATTGAGAGTCGAGACATCCTCTTTCATTTCTTTCAACACTTTGTCGGACCCTTCAACTTTGTTAATTATGCGTGAGAGCATATCTTTTGTACGGCCACCTTCGGATTCTTGGGCTTTTGACGCTCATGGGGAGGAACATACCTATCCTTCTCCCCCTCTCTTTCATTCCAAGTGGCGTTGTGATCCCGCCAATCTCTTTTACGGTCTATCCAGCCCTCATCTCTATTCCAACTTTGATTTCCACCTTGTCTTGGGTAGTTAGTACGATAAACTCCTCCTTGATTTACTAGGAAGTTCACTTTCTCACTGTACATTGCTTCGAATTGTGCTTTATCGGGGTTTACTCCACCAACACCCACAACATTAACACTCTTTGTACCAACACCCATGACATTCTTAGCCAGGATATCCAGCTGGGTCATCATTTTTACCATGTTTTGGTCTCTCTCTTGATCCTTTTCGATATTCTCTTTTGTCATTCTAAAATTTAGAGGAGAGAATTGGTCCTCACGAGTGTACCATGCCCTATTGATCTTGGTCATGCAATCAAGGAGTTGGGATGCTACTTCATAGTGTTGTAGCATTAAACCACCAGGAACAAGTTGATCAGCAACTCCTTTGATCACCGAGTCGAGGCTCCTATAGAAGTATTGCAACAACACATTATTTGGAAGTCCATGAGTTGGGCATTGCAACACCAACTTCTTAAACCTCAGCCACGTCTTATGGATTGGCTCACCTTCCAATAGCTTGAAACCATGGATACTATCCCTAAGAGTCATCATCTTCGATGGGTGAAATAATCACACTTGGAATGCAGTAGTAAGCTCGTCCAAAGAAGTGATGGAATCTATTGGCAACTCAGCCAACCACTTACTAGCCTCGCCCATCAGAGAAAATGGGAACAACCTGAGACGGACTGATTCTTGCGATATGCTCTTGAATGAGAATGGACCACAGACGTCCACAAAGTTTCGAATATGCTCATGGAGATCCTCATGAGCCACCCCCAAACAAATCCTTCAGTTGTAGGAGCTGAAACATTGTGCTAGTGAAGTGAAAAAAAACATTTCCTTCAATTGGAGGTAGATGTATTCCCCCCACACTACCCAATGGGATTGGGTCATTGACATTAGGTTAATTTACATCATTGAGGTTTCCAACATCATCTTGGTGGCTCACTTGACTACCATTACTTTCGTTAACGCTCATCTACTCCTCTGTTTAACACAAGCAACACAAAACAAAAACTAAAATAAGTAGATTCAACTATTACTAAAAAGATCACAATTCAACTTCACCAAAATAATTTTAAACAACACCACTCCACGGTAGAGGCGCCATTTTGATAAAATTTATAATGGATAATGTCTATCAAATACACTTCATCCAATTCTAAATGTAGATGGTCGTTAAGCAATATATAACCCAACAATTGAGTTGGGGTCGAATACCACAGGGAGTGGTACGTCTTTAAATTCAATGAAGAAGTATGAGTATGATCTAACTAGATATAGGAATTAGAAATTATCGGAAAATGACATGAAACAAATTAAAAAGGGTTGACACGAATGTCAGATGGGGGGGGGGGAGTTTGGTTTGCAATTATCAACTACAACGCAGTCACAAACAATTTGAAATAACAATAAGGAGAGGAATTCTCAGGATTTCATCGATTATAGGCAAATTTTTATATATGGTAATTGAAACTACTAGTAAACGGCTAAAAATCAGTGAGTAGGCTAGACTATAAGGGAGATAACTTTCTCTCGAACAACTATCCCGAATCAGGTGATTTCTTTCGAACATCAACAAGCATAACAATGAAGAACATCCCACACCTTAATTCATCCACTCTCTCGAGCTAGATGGGTAGGATTGGGTTTAGGATTCACACTCTCAAGCTGAACCCAGCTCAACCCAATACCTACAAATCATTAAACAATAATCTTAGTTCTAAAACCTCTCTCTCGAGCAAGCCAAGAACAAAAAATTAGAACTGTATTTGCAACTACAATTCATAAATTGAACCATAATTAACGATTAAACTCACTTCAATTTAGCATTTAAACTAGTAATTAACAATACCCATGAACTAATTCAACCCATAATCACATGATCACACCCCAAGAATTGGGGTTTTTATCCAAACATCATAAAAGAGTAAAAAAGGTTACCAAATCGATTAGCCATCAACTGGGTAAGAGTAATTTAGTCTTTAAAATGCTTCAATTTGCTGAAATTTTGAAACCCACTTCCAAAATCTCCAAATTGAATCTCCAAAATCCTTCAAGTTTATTGAGAAACTCTGAAAAAATCAAGAGAAAAATATTCTACACTAATTCTGCCTTCTAAATTAACAGTTCAAAATCTAATTTATAGCCGGAAAAAAATAAGCCACAAAGGGCCATTAAGCGAAGTAAGTCAGGTTCGCCGAGTGGTTCGACAAACCCCCCATTGCTCTCTTCTATCGCCTTTCTGCCTTGGCTCTTAGCATCTTCAAGTCCTGTAAATTTGAGAAATCGCTCTTTGCATCGCGGAACTACTCGGCGATTCACCGACAGCCCCTTTTCTATCGCTGACTTGGTTTCTTCCCTCAGGGTTGGCACACTAGACTTTAAGTGGTCAAAGTAGCCACTCAGCGACACGCCAAGTTCTCTTGGCGATCCTTAGGCTTGCCTTTCTTTACTTATTCAGTTTGTTTTGTTCCTTTTTGCCTGTTAGTGTCCTTGATTTTCTCCTCAATCCATATACCTGAAAACCAAGGTTTTAACAATAGTTTATGGCACAATTAAGCATTTGAGGACACTAAATCTATATAAAAAAAGCCCCAAATGAGTCCAAATCTCAAACTCATTAGTAGGCCTCACCCAATTTATTATATTGATGATGGCAAAGCACTAGAGTTAGAGTAAGCCTATTTTATGAGCCTTTATTTTAATTATGTTCCATTGAGGAAGGGAGGTTCTTTTGTCAAAGAGCCATATAGTCCGCACCGATTTAGTTGTAAATTTGGTTTCCGTCAAGATATTCCTGGCTATTCAGAAAATGATATTTGTGCTGAGTTGCTCGATGAAGGCCTTAGATATTGGCGCATTTGCATATCACGTGCAACTATGTCTAGAGTGACATTTCCTCCTATGCTAACTTCCGCAATGAAGCTTTACACTACCCGATATTCATCTTGGTGGGAGAGATCCCATGGAATGTTTCTTGAGGATAATATGGAAGTTTTGGTGGAGAAAGTTGGGTCAAACTTTGTTATCCTTTTAGAAGACAAAAGCAAGATATCGAGAAAACACTTTCAAAGTCAAGACACCACTTGCTCCCCAACATCAAAGTAAGAAGCTTAAGTCATCTAAGGCATCTAAGAAAGAAGTAATTTATACTTCTATTGATAAAGAGAAATGTCCCCAAATTCTTTTCTCTAGTAAACGGGACTTTTAAGAAACAAGCAAAACTAACAAGGATCGATGTTGGAAGAGGGAAATGGTTGAATCATCTAGGGCTGAAGTTGTTGATTTAGGAATCGTAGAAGTCCAAAGTTTCGATAGTCCTTCAAGATCATTGACAATTCAGAGTGATAAAGTTTTCTTTCCTTCCTTTGTTTGGATCTTGAATAAAATGACTTTGCTAACTCGCCCTTTTCACTTGTAGGTCAATGCTATTGGACATTCACTAGGATCGCCACGTGAAAGGCCATAAGTTAGCTATGAGTCTACTGCAATATCAAGGCCTAATGCAAAATCAATTTCAAATACCGAGCATGAACAAAAAACATCATCTACTTCATATGACCAAACTTTAAAAGGGTTGACTCCTAATTCAAATGAGCTTTCTCGAGTTCTTCCAAAGAATAATGGAACTATGAGTGTCTTAGAAGGAAAAGGTGTTGTGTTCAACCACAAAAGGAAGTACATCTTGGGCATTTGGGAAGAGATTTGTGGAAAACTTTCCAGAACTTCTCTAGACAATATTTAATCTTACAAAGATGATATTTGTGAGATTTTTAAGTAGATGAGTGAGATGAATTTACTAGATCTTTCACCACTGAATATCTTGGTAGATTCTCTTTTTGATCATACTACTTCTTATAATTTTGTTGACAAGGCGCATGAAGATAAGAAGATGGAGTTTCTTTTCAATGTCAAAGAGTGTCTTGAATTGTTTAGAGTAGAAGAGGGTGAGAAGGCAAAACACGTTTCTTCTAACAAGATATCGCTAAAGAAGGTTAAGTAGAAGCTAGAAACTTTACAAAGAGAGCGAGAAGGACTTGAAGTTGTTTTAGAAGTTGCTAAGAAGAATGTTGAGGAGATTCAAGCCAAGATTCTAGCTACAGAAGATGAGATATCCTCGTATGAAAATATGAATTTATTAACGCACGAAGATTCAATTCATTTAGAATAGAAAATAGAGTCCTTGGAGGCTAGTCGTCAAGATTTGACCAACTACAAGTTACGCTTAGATTAGGCTTTTCTTTGTCTTTCCCTTTTTTAAAAAATAAATTATTTAGCATTTGATTGATGTTTTAGACAATTTTATGGTGATAAAGTTCTTTCCTTTTTTTCTTGTCTCATATCATGCATTTTATTGTTTTCTCCATCTTAAATTTGCTCTTTAATTTTTTATTTTTTTTACCGCAAGCTTTTAGTAATTCAAAGTCATTCCATATTTTGAATGCCAATAAGAATGAACATAGTGCAAGTTCCATATTTTAAGTTTCCACATTCAAACTTGACTAGTCAAATTTTGTGGAATTTAATGCTTCAACTCGTAACAAGTTTTGAGGACTTTAACTTGCAAATTCATAGAATTTGAATACATTGACTTGCAATTTTATAGAACTCGAAGAATTTTTTTTTGCAAACTTGGTTGATTTAAGAGTCTAACATGAAAACTTTTAGGACTTATCTTGTTATTTTGTAGAATTTGAAGATTTAAACTTGTATACTTGGCTAATTCAAAGACTTCAATTCACATACTTGGTTGAATTTAAAGACTTTAAGCCTACTTTAACAAAACTCATATTTTATAAGGGTTTGCCCCTTCCATTGACCCATCAATACTTCGTAAAAGTCTAAAGTTTGATGAGACAGAAGATAAACAAAATACTTATCGCTTTGACTTTCACGTGATAGATCAAGTGGGAACATGTGTTTTTTTTACACTCATACAACTGAACTTAGAATATGATTATAAGCTCTTACGTACCTCAGTGAAGAGCATCAAGTTACAATGAAGTTCTTGGAGAGTGAGTGTTTTTTTGTGCTGTACACAATTTATACTCTTGCAGGCCAAGAGTGACATGCAATTTAGGCTCGTACCTTAAGGAGCATCATCTTACTTCAAGGGTAGTACCTCTTTAGGAATTTTGTATTAATAGGATCGATCCTTATGCCATTTGCAACAACAAGCTTGTAAGCGCCATTTGAATATGCTTCTTGTACAACATATGGTCCATCCCACTTTGAGGTAAATTTACCCCAGACATGTGCGAAGTAATGATGGGTCTTCTTACCGAAAGAACTTGGTCTCAAACTTGGAATCACCTCAAGTGAACCTTCTTATTGAAAGCACGAGATAGACGAGCTTGATAACATTCAAGGTTTTGTTGGGCTTCTAGTCTCTTTTTATCAGGTTTTTCTAACTCAGCAAGACGCAGTCGGGAATTTTCTTCTTTAGTGAGCCCTTCTTTAATAGCAAGTCTTAAGGAAGTTATTTGACGCTTGAGTGCCAGGACTGCTTCAACTCCAAAAGCAAGTGAATATGGTGTTGCTTGAGTTGGTGTGCGGTATGTTGTCCTATATGCCCACAAAGCTTCTTTCATTCTTTCATGCCAATCCCATTTGGACTTGGAGACAACTTTCTTTAGAAGGTTGCATAAAGTCTTATTGAATGCTTCAACAAGACTATTGGTGGCAACATGATACATAGAAGATTTATGTTGCTTAAAGCCAAAGAGATCACAAATTTTGTTCATTAACTTGTTATCAAATGGCTTGCCATCGCCCGTTATTATGTAGCGAGGGATGTCAAAGTGATAGATGATATTCACTCGAATAAAATTTGCAACATTCTCTTTCTTCACTTCTTTAAGAGCAACAACTTCAGCCCATTTTGAGAAGTAATCTGCTGGAGCCAAGATGTACAAGTGTCTGCTAAAAGATTTTGGTAGTGGTCCCACAACATCCAATCCTCAAGAGTTAAATGGCTAAGATGCAATAGTTGGGTGTAATACTTCGCGCGGCTGATGTATGAAATTTACATGAAATTGGCAAGCATTGCACCTTCGAGCATAATCTAAGCAATCCTTCACCACGGTTGGCCAATAATACCCATCCACTTTATGTTAAAGTGGAGCTTCGATCCAGATTGAAGAGATCCACTTACTCCCGAGTGTGCTTCTTGTAGAGCTTGGATTTCTTCTTTCTCTCCCAAACATAGTAAGAGTACTCCCTCAAATAATCTTCTATATAATGTGGCCTTTTAGTAAAGGAAGTGAGGTGCATAACGACGAATGTCAGTCCATCTTATTATATTTTCCAGAAGTATCCCATAATACATATAGTCAATAATGGGTTGTCTCCAATTTTCCCTCGTGCCTTTAGAAATGTCGACGAGACACTCAAGCTCATTTTCTATTTGTTCGTCCTCATTCGGTGGTGGTACCATCCATTTTTGACAAATAGTAACTTCTATGTGATCAGGAAGGGTTAGCGTTGAAGCCAGGGTAGCCAACGCAGCAGCTTTCCTATTTTCCATTCTACGCACATGTTGAAGGGTTACATCTTCAAGCCATCCTATCAAATTTTGAACATAATCGTAATAAGGGCGCAATTCAAGTTTATCACCTCATAGCTTCCCAAGAGTTGATTGATCACCAACTGAGAGTCACCAAAGACTTGTAAGTGTAATTGCTTCATGTCGACGGCCATTCAAGTGCAAGTATCAACGCTTGGTATTCAATGACATTATTGGAGCAACATTACTTCAAATTAAAGGAGAATGGTAGAATATTTTCTTGTAAACTGATTAACACTACACCAATGCCAACTCCACCACGATGTGCAGCCCCATCAAAGTACATTTTCCAAGAAGGTTGAATTTCAATAGACATCGTATCTTCATCAGGAAACTCATCAGTTAACTCCCAATCATTCGATATCGGATGGTCTGCCAAGAAAACTGCTAATGTTTGTCCCATCATAGCTTTTTGAGGGATGTACACAATCTCAAACTATTGCAATTGGAGGTACCATCTTGCTAGTTGGCCACTAAGGACAGGTTTCAACATAAGTGGAGGTATCAATGGCTTTCCAGATATAGGTGCTTCCAAAAGTGGAGGTTTCGCTAGATATGATTTGATACTTTTAAAGGCATCGCTACATATTTGGTCCTAATTAAAAGAAGCACCTTTCTTCATGAGATGACCAAATGGTTGGTATCTTCCCGCTAGATTTGAGATGAACCTCCTCAAGTAGGCTTGATTTCCTTGGAGACTTTTTAACTCATGAATATTTTGAGGTTTGGGCATCTTCGAAATTGCATCAACTTTGGTTTGATCAATTTCAATTCCTCGATGTCTTACAATGAAGCCAAGAACTTACCAGAAGTAACTTCGTAGGCACATTTCAATGGATTCATCCTTAGTTGATATCTTCGAAGAAACTCAAACACCATTCTTAAGTCTTTCAAATGATTACCCCTATTTCTCGACTTTACCACCAAGTCATAAACATAGCATTCAACATTTTTATGGAGCAAGTCACCAAATATATTTTAGATAGCCCTTTGATATGTGGCACCAACATTCTTTAAACCAAATGACATCACTTTGTAGCAATAAATACCCTTAGGTGTACGAAATGCGGAGAGTTCTTCATCTTTTGGCGCCATGTGGATTTGATTATAGCCGGAAGAACCATCCATGAAAGACATCGCCTCATAACAGTGGCGACATCGATCATGTTCGAGATCTTTGTCTCGCAGAGGGCAAAATGAGATATCATCAGCTCCATAATGGGAAGTGGGAACGGGCATGCATTATTGAGATCTCTAAAGTCAACACAAACTCAAATTTGACCATTCTTCTTCCTCATAGGAACAATACTTGAAATCCATGTAGGCTATTTGACTGCACAAATAAATCATGCCTCAATGAGTTTGTTAACTTTATTTTCTATCAACGGAATCAAGTCTAGCCTAAAACTTCTTTGAGTTTGCTTAACAAGACGAGGACCATTTTTAACTGCCAACTAATGGATCGCTACTTTAGGATTCAAGCCAGGCATTTATTTATAACTCCGAGTGAAAACATCCCTATAATCTTGGAGTATATTCATATAAGTGATTTCTTCATCAACTTCTATAAAGGCATGCAAGTAAGTTGGCCTTGGGTCTTCATCAATGCCAAGGTTAACTTCCTTTAAAGGATCTATTGTGGTCTTCACTTCAGTTGAGTTGAGTTGAGCCAGGTAAGTTCTTCAGTTCCTTCCAAGCTTATGTCTTGTTTTAGAATTCCCCTCGCATACTCGTACATTCAATATATTGATGTCATTTGGCCTGCATCTTATTATGATGTAGACACAGGTAACTAGGATCGGCATCCAGCGCATCGTTGATCTAGTTGAGCATACAGAGTCTTGTGGTGAGCCTCCTTGCTTTCCGGAGGATCCCTTTTATTGCTTGCAGTTCTTTTAATAGTTCATTAGGATGTCTTGGGGTTTGTCCCGACATCCATCTCAATTTTTTAGAGGCTTCATAAACAGTCAGATGTTAGTCTTTAGTCTTTTCATTCATTATCTTATGTTGAGACTTGAGTTTGCCGTACTGGCTAGTTGAATGTTTTCTTTATAACGTTCTAAGTTTTATATGAGTTACCTTTGTTAAGTTAAGTCTTCCACTGAGTAACTAAGCCAGGCCAATGGTTCACTTGGGGCCAGCAATGGTTCTCGAGTGCCACTCTTGTCCAGGGTGTAGGCTCGGGGCTTGAAAAACTTAGTATCAGAGCACAAGTTCAAGAGTCCTCGGGAGTCCTTGAAACCATTTCTATAGAGTCCTAGTTATTGGTGTGAAGCGCGCCACATCTATAATTAGGAGGCTGCAACACTTAGGAATTCTTTCACTCATTTCATACTCATTTCGTGCGTTAGAGTTTGATCTCTAAAAAGTTTCTTCTAATTTGTGCTTGCGCGTGTTTTTCAGTTAATCACGCCTCCACGAAGAGCTGTCAGAGGTCGTCCTACTAGGCGTAATGTTGAGGAGCAATGGGTACCCAATGCACCTGAAGTACAACCCCAAGGAAAAACTACTAATGCTGAATTTACAGAAGCGATAAGGATGCTGAGTCAAGTTGTTACTAACCAGGTTGGGTAACAAAGAGGGGCTCGACAAGAAGAGGCTAACACTTCGAGAATTCGTGAGTTCTTAAGGATGAACCCTCCAAGTTTCACTGGTTCAAACACTAACACTTCGAGAATTCGTGAGTTCTTAAGGATGAACCCTTCAAGTTTCACTGGTTCAAACTCTATTAAGGATCCAGAGAACTTTATTGAGGAACTGCAAAAGGTATTTGATGTCATGCATGTTGCTGATATTGAGAGGGTGGAACTAGATGCATACCAAATGAAGGGAGTCGCTAGAATTTGGTTCAATCAATGGAAGAAGAACTAAGTTGAGGATGCACCACCTACGAGTTGGGATTGTTTTGAGAAGGCCTTCTTGGGGTGTTTCTTTCCCCAAGAACTGAAAGAGGCTAAGGTACGAGAGTTCCTCACCCTTAAGCAAGATTCTTTGAGTGTTCATGAGTATGGGTTGAAGTTCACCCAACTATCATGTTATGCTCCAGAGATGGTTATAGATATGAGGAGTAGAATAAGTTTGTTTGTTGCTGGGTTGTCCCGTCTGTCAAGCAAAGAGGGCAGGGTAGCAATGCTAATTGGGGACATGGATATATCGAGGTTAATGGTATATGTGCAGCAGGTTGAGGAAGAGAAGCTAATGAATAGTCAAGAGTTTAAGAACAAGAGAACTAAGACAGGGAATGAGTCCGGACAGCAGAAGAGTAATGCCAACCGGTCATCCTTCCAACAGAAACAGAAGGGACCTGCTCCATCATCTGCTAGTGCACCTGCAACCTAAGAACAAAAGTGAGTACAATAGTCAGAATTTTAGAGCTAAACCTGCCTATTCTCAGGGTAGCGTGATGCAAGGGAGTAGTAAGCCTCCTGCCTGTGCTAAGTGTGGTAGGAACCACTCAGGTGCATGTCGTGAGGGCTCTACTGGTTGCTTCAAGTGTGGCCAAAATTGTCACTTCATGCGCGAGTGTCCAAAGAACAAGCAGGGAAGTGGTAATGGGGTAAAAGAGCTCAATCTTCTTCAGTTGCTCCACGAGACAGAGCTGCACCTAGAGGGGCTACTTCCGGTATTGGCGGAGGAACAAACCGCTTATATGCTATCAATAGTAACCGAGAGCAAGAGGATTCGCCAGATGTTGTCACCGGTATGATCCAAGTCTTTAACTTTACTGTTTATGCTTTGCTAGATCCAGGAACGAGTTTATCCTTTGTAACTCCTTATGTTGATATGAATTTTGATGTTATTCCTGAGCAACTTAGTGAACCATTCAGTGTTTATACACCTATTGGTGAGTCTATTCTAGCAAGTGAGTCTATCATGATTGTCCCATTTTCGTCAATCACAAGAGTACCATGGCTGATTAGTCGAGTTAGACATGGTAGATTTCGATGTCATTCTTGGTATGGACTGGCTTCATGCCTTTTATGCCTCAGTTGATTGTAGAACTCGTGTTGTCAAGTTTTAGTTTCCAAATGAGCCAGTCTTAGAATGGAAAAGTAGTTCAACAGTGCCTAAGGGTCATTTTATTTCGTACCTTAAGGCAAGAAAGTTAGTTTCTAAGGGGTGTGTCTATCACCTAGTCCGAGTTAATGACTCTAGTGTTGAGATACCTCATATTCAGTCAGTTTCAGTAGTAAAAGAGTTTCCAGAAGTCTTTCGAGATGATTTACCCGTAGTCCTTTGTGAGAGAAAGATAAACTTCGGTATAGATGTTCTTGCAGATACTTGTCCTATATCTATTCTGCCATATAGAATGGCACTAGCAAAGTTGAAAGATCTTAAAGAGCAGTTGAAAGACCTCCTAGATAAGGGTTTCATTCGACCAAGTGTCTCACCTTGGGGCGCTCCGGTCTTGTTTGTGCGAAAGAAGGATGGTTCCCTTAGGATGTCTATAGATTATCGTTAGTTGAACAAGGTTACCATCAAGAATAAGTTTCCTCTCCCAAGGATTGATGATCTTTTCGATCAACTTCAGGGTGCCACCTATTTCTCTAAGATAGACCTCAATGGGAGATGATTATTATGGACTTCATCAGAGGTTTACCAAGGTCATGCAGGCATCATGATTCTATTTGGGTGATTGTCGATAGAATGATGAAATCAGCCCACTTTTTACCGATAAAGACTACCCATTCGGAAGAAGATTATGCTAAGTTGTATCTTCAAGAAGTATTTAGAATTCATGGAGTTTCGGTCTCCATTATTTCAAACAGAGGTGGGCAATTTACTGCACAATTTTAGAAGTCATTCCAAAAAGTCTTGGGTTCAAAGGTGAACTTACGTACTGCCTTTCATCCTCAGACAGATGGGCAAGTAGAGCACACTATGTACCTTAGAGTATATGTTGAGGGCTTGTGTTATTGATTTCAAAGGTAATAGAGATAATCACCCACCCCTTATTGAATTTGCTTACAACAATAGTTACCACTCTAGTATCTAAATGGCTCCTTATGATGCTCTTTATGGGAGAAGATGCATATCTCATACTAGATGGTTTGAAGTTGGTGAAGCTGGGTTGATAAGACCAAATTTAGTTCATCAAGCTATGGAGAAGGTGAAAGTGATTCACGAGAGGTTGAAAACAGCCCAGAGTTGTCGAAACCCTACACTGATGTTAGGAGAAGGAAGTTAGAGTTTGAAGTAGATGATTGGGTATACTTGAAAGTTTCACCCATGAAAGGTGTCATGAGATTTGGTAAGAAGGGGAAACTTAGTCCCTAGTATATTGGCCCTTATAGAATATCAAAAAAGGTAGGTAATGTAGCTTATGAGTAGTAGCTACCACTAGAGTTACCCGAGGTTCATCCAGTATTTCACATCTCTATGTTGAAGAAGTGCATGGGCGATCCTTCATTGATCATACCAACTGGAGATACTGGGATCAAGGATAGCTTATTCAGATTCTAGATCACCAAGTTTGCAAGTGGAGGACTAAGGAAGTAGCATCAGTCAAAGTCCTTAAGAGGAACCAATTTGTTGAGGAAGCTACTTGGGAAGCTGAGGAGGATATGAAGAAGAGATTTCCACATCTCTTCGAATCCAGAGAAGTTCCAAATTAAGGTACTAATCCTTTTCTTGGAATTTTATTTATAAGTTGGCATGTTGTGTTTGCTTTGCTTATTGGGTGTTTAAACTACATGTTTGATGATATGCTCTTAGCCTACTAAGAGTAATCTCATTTAAGGACGAATGTTCCCAAGGGGGAGATATTGTAACACCCCGTAACTAGAAAGTGCTAGAATTAGAAAGAGTGAAATTTTGGAAATAATAAAAATCTGGAAAATTTTGTTAACTTAGATAAGTTGAGTTTTTGGTCAACTTCAAATGACCATAACTTCTATCTCGTGATGATTTAGATGTGTTTCCAAATATGGTAGGAAAGATCTTGGAATAATCTTTCCAACGCCGCCGAGTTTGCGCGATTCCAAGTTTATATGAGTGAGATATGCCCTTTTGAAGGTTGGTCGTTCAAATAAGGATGGTCCAATCCGGATTTTAGAAGGGCATTATGGTCTTTACCATACCCCATGACTTATTTTCGTTTTTTGGTATTTAATTGGGGTCTAAACTGATAGGATTCAGTTTACACTTTTGAAAATTAGAGTTAGGGTTTTTGGAGAAAGAACGCAAAAGGAAGGAAGAGGAGAAAAGAGTCAAAGATCATCGTTCGTACAATTTTCGCTATTGGATTTCGTCAAGGGGTGATCCCTACGAGGTATGTGAGATCACATAGCATTGGGTCCATTCGCCCACGCGCCAAGCATGTTTAATTCAACGATTTTCGTCCTAAAAGAGTTAGAATTTGATGTTCTTGAGTTGTGTTCATGAATTGTTTTCATTCTTGAACTTACATGTGATTGATGGGTTTTCTTGACACGTTTTAGCGATGTTAAGAGTTGTTTCAAATTAGATTCTAGTGTACATGTTTTGGTTATCTGAATCTAAGAAAGTATTGAGAAAAGGAATCGATTTAAAACGATTTAGTATCAGAAAATGAGTTGAAAAATTCGTCAGATGCACCTGGGAGGGTCAGGCACGGCGCTCCCCATCTGCGCTAGAGGGGCTGCAGTGGCACGCCTGCAGTGTGCTAGAAAGGAGCCTCAGTCAATTGGGGCTGGTGTGGTGCACTAGGGATGCGTCAAAATCGTAGTTTTTCACCCATTTTTCGTCATTCAATCCGTTTAAGTCCTTCTAAAGTGTACTAACACTTTCCATTGATTCTAACTACTCTAAATGACTTCTAAACATCTAGAAATCATCCAGAAACATGAATCATAACCTTGAATTCCATAAATTCGAATTCAAGGAAAGTTAAGAGCCAAGTTTAGAAAGTTCTTAGAGTCTTTTCAAGAAGTCTTTTGCAAATACTTTAACTTTGTTTTAAGACATAAAGTTCAAGTTGCGTAAAGATTAAAGAGTAAAGACTGAAGTTCATTTCTTCAAAAGTATATGGGAATATGTATTCCCAAAGGGTTTAAAATGTTTTCACATTTAAACAAGAAAGGAAACCTTGATCTCCAAAGAGCCTTTGAGCTAGTTTTCAGAAAAAAGTAATCGCTTTTTAAATGAAGTAAGAGAGGAAACTTTGATTTCCAAGATAGCCTCTGAGCTATGTTTTTGAGCAATTATCTCAAATCATAGAAAGAAGTATGTTTCTAAACATAAGAGTTAGTATCATAATTTTGGGAGTAGTATTAAGCACCAATATGGGAGAGAGTTCAGACAACTCACAGCCCCCAAAACTAAGTAGACACCATGGGTAGAAAAGGGTCATACTTTTTAGATGATTCATTTAGTGCTTTTTAACATAGACTAGTGGATCCACTTAGTAGTTCAGGTTCTATACCCTCAGCAAGGTATAGGACGGCCCCGGTAGCGTGAGGCAAAACGTTGTATCATCACAATAACTCTTACATGATGGTTGTCGGTTAGAGAAACTTCCACATAAGTAATTGTATTCTTCTATACATAGTTTATTGTATTTTTATATACATTTTAGAGTTATATGTATCTTTGCATACATACAGAGTTGACATCATGTTTTTTACATCTTTTCTTTATATTGCACTTGTTTTAAACTGCTTTATATTGAAATGCGTTCAGTTATGTTGAGTTGAGTTGAGTGAGGTAAGTTCTTTAGTTCCTTTCAAGCTTATGTCTTGTTTTAGAATTCTCCTCGCATACTCGTACATGCAATGTACTGATGTCATTTGGCCTGCATCTTATTATGATGCAGACATAAGTAACTAGGATCGGCATCCAGCACATCGTTGATCCAGTTGAGCATTCAGAGTCTTGTGGTGAGCCTCCTTGTTTTTCGGAGGATCCCTTTTATTGCTTTCAGTTCTTTTAATAGTTCATTAGGATGTCGTAGGGTTTGTCCCGACATCTATCTTAGTTGTTTAGAGGCTTCATAGACACTCAGATGTTAGTGTTTAGTCTTTTCATTCATTATCTTATGTTGAGATTTGAGTTTACCTTATTAGCTAGTTTAATATTTTCTTTATAACATTCTAAGTTTTATATGAGTTACCTTTGTTAAGTTAAGTCTTTCGCTAAGTAAGTAAGCTAGGCCAAGGGTTCGCTTGGGGCCAGCAATAGTTCAAGAGTGCCAGTCCCACCGAGGGTGTAGGCTCGGGGTGTGACAATAGACCTCAGATCAGGCTACCATCAGTTAAGAGTGAGAGAATGTGATATTCCAAAGAAAGCATTTAGGACCCATTATGGTCATTATGAGTTTCTAGTTATGTCCTTTGGTTTGACCAATGTGTATGTGGCATTCATGGATCTTATGAATAGATTATTCAATTCTTATTTAGATATATTTGTTATCGTATTCATTGATGACATACTAATCTATTCAAGGAATGAGGAAGATCATGCTAGCCATCTCAGAATAGTTCTCCAGACTCTAAAAGATAGGGAGTTGTATGCTAAATTCTCTAAGTGTGAGTTTTGGCTTGAGTCTGTGGTACTCTTAGGTCACATTGTGTCTGGAGAGGGAATTAAAGTTGATACTCAGAAAATAGAGGCAATGCAGAATTGCCCTAGACCCACATCTCCAACTGATATTAGGAGTTTCTTGGGTTTGGCTGGCTATTATAGAAGGTTCGTAGAGGGGTTCTCGTCTATTTCATCCCCTTTGACCAAGTTAACTCTAAAAATAGTGAAATTTCAATGGTCTGAAGCTTGTGAGAAAAGCTTTCAAGAATTGAAAAAGAGGTTGACTACCGCCTAGTGTTAACCTTACCTGAAGGTACGCAAGGTTTGGTGTTTATTGTGATGCATCTAGAGTTGGTTTGGGTTATGTGTTAATGCAGAATGACAAAGTTATAGCTTATGCCTCCAGACAGTTGAAGGTTCATGAGAGGAACTACCCAACCCATGATCTAGAGTTGGTGGTCCTGGTATTTGCTTTGAAAATATGGCGTCATTATCTTTATGTTGTTCATGTGGATGTGTTCACCGATCACAAGAGTCTTCGGTATGTGTTTACTCAAAAATAGCTTTATCTCAGACAAAGGAGGTGGCTAGAATTACTCAAGGATTATGACATGAGTATTCTTTACCACCCAGGTAAGGCTAATGTTGTTGTTGATGCCTTGAGCAGGTTGTCTATGGGTAGTACTGCCCATTTTGAGGAAGATAACAAAGAACTAGCAAAGGATGTGCATAGACTTGCACGCTTGGGAGTTCGCCTAATGGATTCCACAGAGGGAGGAGTAGTGGTGATGAATGGGGCAGAATTATCATTAGTGTCAGAAGTAAAAGAGAAGCAAGACCAAGACCCAATTTTGCTTGAATTGAAGGAAAATGTTCATAAGCAAAAAGTAATGGTTTTTGAACAAGGGGGAGATAGTGTATTTAGGTATCATGGTAGATTATGTGTACCAAAGGTGGATGAACTCCAAGAGAGGATCATGAAGGAAGCTCATAGCTACAGATATTCCATTCATCCGAGTTTCACAAAGATGTATCGCGACTTGAGAGAAGTCTATTGGTGGAGTCGTATGAAGAAGGGCATTGCAGAATTTGTTGCTAAGTGTCTGAATTGCCAACAAGTTAAAGTAGAGCATCAAAGGCCTGTGGTTTGGCTCAAAATATAGAACTTCCGGAATAGAAGTGGGAGATGATTAATATGGACTTCATCACAGGTTTACCAAGGTCTTGCAGGCAATTTGATTCTATTTGGGTAATTGTTGATAGAATGACAAAATCAGCCCACTTTTTGTCAGTAAAGAATACCCATTCAGCAGAAGATTATGCTAAGTTGTGTATTCAAGAGATGGTCAGACTTCATAGGGTTCCGGTCTCCATTATTTCAGACAGAGGTGCGCAATTTACTGCAAAGTTTTGGAAGTCATTCCAAAAAGGCTTGGGTTCAAAAGTGAACTTAAGTACTACCTCTCATCCTTAGACAGACAGGAAAGCAGAGTGCACTATTCAGACCTTAGAGGATATGTTGAGGGCATGCATGATCGATTTCAAGGTTAATTGGGATGATCACTTACCTCTCATCGAGTTTGCTTACAACAATAGTTACCACTCTAGCATCCATATGGCTCCTTACGAAGCTCTTTATGGGAGAAAATATAGATCTCCTATTGGATGGCTTGAAGTTTGTGAAACTAGGTTGATAGAACCAGAGTTAGTTCATCAAGTTATAGAGAAGATGAAAGTTATTCAAGAAAGGTTGAAAACAGCGCAGAGTCGACACAAATCCTACACTGATGTTAGGAGAAGGGAGCTAGAATTTGAAGTAGATGATTGGGTCTACTTGAAAGTTTCACCCATGAAGGGTGTTATGAGATTTGGTAAGAACGGGAAGCTTAGTCCCCGGTATATTCACCCTTTCAGAATATCCAAAAGGGTTGGTAATGTAACTTATGAGTTGGAGCTACCACAAGAATTAGCAGCGGTTCATCCGGTATTTCATATTTCCATGTTTAAGAAGTGCATGGGATATCCTTCATTGATCATACCAACTAAAGATATTGGGATCAAGTATAGCTTATCTTATGAAGAGATTCTAGTCCAGATTCTAGATCGCCAAGTTTGCAAGTTGAGGACTAAAGAAGTAGCATCAGTCAAAGTTCTTTGGAGAAACCAATTTGTTGTGGAAACTACTTGGGAAGCTGAGGAGGATATGAAGAAGAAATATCCACATCTCTTCGAATCCGGAGAAGTTCCAAATTAAGGTACTAATCCTTTTTCTTGGCATTTTATTTATAAGTTGGCATGTTGTAATTGCATTGTGCTTGTTGGGTGTTTGAACTATATGTTTGATGTTAAGCCCTTAGCCTACTAAGAGTAAGCTCATTCGAGAATGAATGTTCCCAAGAGGGAGATATTGTAACACCCCGTAACTAGAAAGAAGTTAAAAATTGGAAATAGTCATTTTTGGAAAGAATATAAAAATCTGATTTTTTTTTTTTAAGTATGTTAAGTTGGGTTTTTGGTCAACTTCAAATGACCATAACTCCTATCTCAGGGTGAGTTAGGTGTGTTTCAAGATATCATAGGAAATATCTTGGAATAATCTTTCCAACGCCGTTGAGTTTGCGTGATTCCGAGTTCGTATGAGTGAGATATGCCCATTTGAAGTTGGTATGTTCAAATAAGGAAAGTCTAATCCGGATTTTAGAATGGCATTATGGTCATTTCCATACCCCATGACTTAATTTCAATTTTGGTAATAAATTGGGATCTAAACTAATAGGATTCAGTTTACGCTTCTACGATATTGAGTTAGGGTCTTAGAGAAGAGAAAAGAAGAAGAGAAAGGAGGAGAAAGAGCAAGAATCATCAAGTTCTTCAAGAATCGCTTGTGGATTTCGTCAAGGGGTGATCCCTATGAGGTATGTGAGTTCGCACGGCGTTAGGTTCGTTCACTCATGCACCAAACATGTTTAATTCAGCATGAATTCGTCCTAAAAGTTGAAAGTTCGAATGTTCTTGATGTGTGTTCTTGAATTTACTTTCGTTCTAGAATTTGGGATGAGATTGAGGAGTTCTTGAGAGTTGAAGGTCGATTGTTGGAGTTGTTTTGAGTTATATTCTTGTGTACATGTGTTGGGTATCTGAATCTAAAGAGGAATTGAGAAAAAGAATCAAATTTAGGCGATTTGGGGTTAGAAAACGAAGAAGGAACAAGTCGGGCAAACCTGGGTACCAGGTCCGCGTCGCAGACCTGTTCCTCAGGATTAACAAATTTTCTCTGCATCGCGGAGTTATCACGGATCATTCTGCCTCAAAAATTATTTCGCAACCAAATAATTAAATGCATCTCTGCGTCGCGGACATGCTTCCAGACAGTAATTTCTTGATCTTTTCTCATGTTTAACTATCTAAAAACACTCCTAAACATCATGAAATCTTTCCTATCGCAAATCACAATTCTTGAATTCATAATTCAATTCAAAGATCAGTTAAGAGTCAAGTCAAGAGAAGTTAAGAGCCAAGTCAAAAGAAGTTCATAGAGTCTTCCAAAAGTCTTTTACAAATGTTTTAACCTTGTTTTAAGACATGAGTTTTGAGTTGAGTAAAGAGTAAAGTTTGAAGTTCATTTCTTCAAAAGAGTATATCGGGACTCTGTATTTCCAAAGAGTAAAATGTTCTCACATTTAAAGAAGAAAAGAAACCTTAATTTCCAAATAGCCTTTGAGCTAGTTTTCAGTTAAAGAGTAAATGCTTTCACTATTAAGCAAGAGAGGAAACTTTGATTTCTAAAAGAAGCCTTTGAGCTAAATTTTGAGTAATTATCTCAAAACATAGAAATAGGTATGTTTTTAAACATAAAAGCTAGTATCATATTTTGGGAGTAGTGTTGAGCACCGATACGGGAGAGAGTTCAGACAACTCCCAGCCCCCATAAATCATGTAGGCACTATTGGTAGAAAATGGTCATACTTTTTAGATGATTTCTTAGTGCTTTTTAGCATAGACTAGTGGATCCACTTAGTAGTCAGGTTCTATACCCTTGGCAAGGTATAGGACGGCCCTGACAGCGTGAGGCAAAATGTTGTATCATCACAATAACTCTTACGTGATGGTTGTCGGTTAGAGAAACTCCAACATAAGTAATTGTATTCTTATATACACAATTTGTATATATTTTTACATACATTTCAGAGTAATATTGTATCTTTGCATACACACAGATTGACATACATGTTTTAAAAGCTTTTCTTTATATTGCATTTGTTTTATACTGCTTTATATTGAAATGAGTTCAGTTGAGTTGAGTTGAGCCAGGTAAGTTCTTTAGTTCCTTTCAAGCTTATGTCTTGTTTTAGAATTCCCCTCGCATACTCGTACATTCAATGTACTGATGTCATTTGGCCTGTATCTTCTTATGATGCAGACACAGGTAACCAGGATCAGCATACAGCGCATCGTTGATCCAGTTGAGCTTCAGAGTTGCTAGTGAGCCTCCTTACTTCCGGAGGATCCCCTTATTAATTACTTTATCATATTAGTTCATTAGGATGTCGTGGGTCTTGTCCCGACATCCATCTCAGTTATTTAGATGCTTCATAGATAGACAGACAGATGTTAGTTCATTCGACATTATCTTGTTATTGGCTTATGTTCAGATTTGAGTTGCCATTTTGGCTAAGTTAAATGTTTATTTCTAAAACATTATGAGTTTAGTTTGAGATAGTTGAGTTATCTTACATTTGAATTCTTTTCTTAATGCTTAAAGTCTTCCGCTGAGTAAGTAAGCTAGGCCAAGGGTTCGCTTGGGGCCAACAATGGTTCTCGAGTGTCAGTCCCACCTAGGGTGTAGGCTCAGGACGTGACATGTATGACATCTTCTAGTGCCTAGATTGCAAGTCAAATAAGCTTTACGCTTACCAAGATGCATCATTTCACTTTTTACTTGATAATTATTTCTACACCAACATGCTTTAATAGTCGTAGAATTTATATCATCATAATCTTTTACAATATTGTTCGCTATTGTATCAAAGATATCGTCAACGATATATCATTTTGTATCGATTCACAATACGACATAACTTATTGAGATTCCATCACTTCATTATTTTTAGGTACGTACCCCTCTCATGAGGTTTCGTGATGTGTTATGTCGTAAGCTCTTCAAGAGCACATTGTCTCCTTATTATGATCATATTGATTCTTTGATCCTCCCCTTTTTCTAGGATTATTTTACGATTAGTCTATCATGCTTCATGCATCTCGTAGACTCTATCCTTTAGAAACATTCAATAGGAGCCTTTACAACTCTTATGTTGCTTCTTAGCTCCCCTTTATGTTAGACAAACTAACATATATCTCAATCTATTTTGGAGAATCCATCTTTGTGCATCATAGTATATTCAGTAATCATGTACTACACATCAAAATTATCAGATGAAAAATATTTGGTCCCTAACCATAAACCAATTAAGAGAAAAAATGATCATAATTTATTGGTCTGATGCGTACAATTACTTTTGTATGCAATATCGTATTTCAGATCAACACATGAAGCTTTATTTTCAGAAGCAATGATTTCACTATCTGAGACATTTAATGTCATATCATTTTGAAATGAATTATCTTGATTTCATATTCTGAAAGTTGTGCTCTTAACTCGATTATATTGTACAAATAATTTTGCGAATGTCAAACTGCAGGTTGACAACAAACGCACATGTGATTATAATATAGATGCATCTATTTATCATATCACATGATATGTGAATGGGCCCATATTCACCTTTTATACTTTTCAGAATTTAGGAGTTTAGTCTCAATATTAGTTGATCCAATCAACTTGTCATGAGAACAAACAATCAAAAGAATTCTTGAAGAAGTATTAGTATACTTCAAGTTTACTATGCCATGTGCCTTTTGCTTTAGTAAATTTCTTATTTACTATTATATGAGAAAATTTTAGTTTTATTACTCCGAGAGTAATTTCAGATTTATTTCTTCTCCATTATTCTAACCATTCTAGAGGTGAGTCATGATAACTGAACGGACTAATCTGACTATAAGTAATCGTATCATTTGTGCCGATATTTTTACAAACATCAAGTTGCCAGATAACAATAGGCACACATGAGACCATCTAGAAGTATTATCTATTACGACCATGAAGTATCTAAACAACCCACTAGGTGGGTGAATAGGTCCACAAATATCACTATGTATACGTTCCAAGAATGCAGTGGACTCAATCTCAACTTCCATTGATGATGGTCTCATCATGAACTTGTCTTGATAACAAGCAGTATAAGAAAACTCACCATTTAAAAGAATCATTAGATTCTTTAATGAATGTCCATTTTAATTATCTATAATTCACCCATCATTATAGACCCATGATGTCTCATACAATCATGCAAAAGTAAGACAATATTGGAATTAGTATAGAATGCGCCTCAATTGCACTAATTATTATCCAATAAAAGTCAAAAGATAAAGGATGAAACTTTTCTTTAACATATGTCTGCCCAGAGACATTCTTGGTGATACCACATCTACAATCAAAGGTCGCGATCTTTTCCACGCCTAGCATGGTGGCTTACACCTCATTCACTTTAGAGAATGGAACTATATTTTTAGAATTTATCAAAAGTTCTCATTCTTCTTGAATGGAACACAAACATGTGAGCATATCAAATTATGATATATTTAGTACCTCATTCCATATTCATGTGTATTATTCAATCACTTGTCTTCTTTCAGACATAATATGCACGACTATCACATTCACTTTAGGGAATGGATCTGCTTCAACAAGATATATTTCATGACTATTTTTTATCAAAAACTCATTATTTTGCCTTAGTCATCATTATATCATCAATATGGTGCATTGAGACTCAAATTCCATGTCTTATCTATATAAAGGGATTTTAGGCCATAAATCATGAGACTTGAACTCAACATCTTTAATTTATCAAGGTGAACTAAGGCTCGAACCTGATATATTACCCTCTTGGTGCAATTAGACATGAATCCATCATCTTATTCATATAAAGGCATCTTAGGCCATTAATCGACGGAACTTGAACCCATCGTGTTGCCCTCAATCAATGACATAATAGGACAAAGTGCAATAGAACTTACCCTTGAACCTTTATAAATAATAAACAATCAACAAATCTTTAATTTTAAGAATACATATAACATGATGTCTTACAACTGCTACCGAATTCTCAAGTTATAAAAATTGTAAGCTAAAAACAACTGAGTAACAACAAATTGTACACCTACTAATTACCGCAACATCCAGTTATAACTTCACATGTATTGTTGATGTTTTGTATGGTTACTACAATCGCATATAAGAAATTAAATAATGTTACCTTTTATTATATTAATTATATTTCTTACCAGAGAAGCAATGGTGTTGATTCCATCAAAGCAACGCACCAACGGATTTGGGACAGTGCACGCATATCTTCGAGACTTTTGTATTATTTGCTCGAGGTGACAGAGTCTCGTGCTGATAACGTGTTATGAAACTATATAAAATAATGAGAAGAATAAAGTAGGGAGAAGAGAGAAGACTTCTTATTCTTCTTGAGGATATTCAGATTTACAGATCTACTTTAAAGGAAAACCCCTTTATTTATAGGAGAAACTTAGCTTGGTCCCCAAGTAGGTTTCCTAACCATACCCTAAAAGTACTCCACATAATAGACATTCACTATAATACAAATATGTTTATAACAAATATGATAAAGTTTAACCATTGATCCAAAATAAAATATAAAAATAAAATAAAAAAAAATAATAAACTATTTAAAATACAAAAAAATACCAACGGACAAAAAAAGTAAGAAATGTAAAAATAGGTTAAAATAATAAATTTTCAATTTTCTAAAAATCATTTCATTAAATAGTAAAATATTTTATTTTATATTTTTAAATAATTTTAAAGTGGTTTTTACAAATAAACGAGAAATAATTTAAAACAATTCTTTTTTTCCTAAAATTAAAAATTGATTACTGTTCTGTAAATTTGAATTTTAAATTTACTATTTTGGAATAAAAAATTTAAAATAATAAAAAAAGAAAACTGAAAATTGCTTACACTAATTCCTTAAACATAAATTAATAAGCTAGTATCGGACTCATTTTATAAAGATTTTTTTTTTCTTGGAATAAAATTATTTATTTCATACTTATCTGTATATTGTTGTCACATTTAAAATTTTTCTTTAGTTTTAAATTTTTCAAATACAAAATATTTTATATAATTAATTACTGCTAATTAAATATGAAATATACTAAAATTATATAATAAAAAGGACTTAAAATAGGGTAATGCAGTTACGAAATGAAAAAAACTGAATTTTAAATTATTACAATAAAATAAAATTAATTAAAAAGAAAAAATATAAGACGATTAGAAAACCACCATAACTCCCTCACTTCCCCTATTCCCTCTCTCATGACAGTTTTTTTTCCTACCTTTTCTCCACTTATAATACGTTTATATATACCATAACCATCCAAACAATTTGCTCATTCATAGACAATGTTTTCCAAGCCAATAATATGCTTACTCTCTTTGTACTCATTGATTCCAATGCGTATTTTGTTTTTTATTTGAAAATCCAAGAATTGGCAATTAGTGACTGATTTTGTATTTTGTGTTAACTTAATTTATTTTTTATTTGATTTTATCAAAGGTAAAAAATGAACGGAAAAATCTCAAACTCAAGTGCTCAGCCAATTTTTGTTGAGAACGCTAAAGAACTTCTAAAATTTGTGGATGTCTTTCTCTTTGATTGCCATGGTAAGAGAAAAAGCGCTTTGTATTATTACTTTTCATATCATGTAGCTTCATATTAGATTTTTATTCTTTTTCTATTGAACATGTCTGAAGGAAATTTTATCGAATAGTAATTAGGTAAAAAATTATAAGTTTCTATTTTCATAAGATTTCACTCAGTATGTTGTCATTGTTATTGCAGTCGGCGTCTTTATGCACATTAATTATACAGATAATTAGACACATGATTTTAATATAGATGTGAAAAATCATATAAAATATAAAAATATTTTTTAATAAATAAGAAAGTACAATGTGTTTAGTGTAAATAATGTTAAATTTTTAAACCATCTTTATTTTACTTTATTGTAAAGCATGGCTAATAACGACTCGGAGTGTGAATTGAGGCACAAATGCACTATAGCCTAAAGTTATAAGCTTTATTGTAGTTGTTATTGTTTTAATTTAATTTAATTTATTTTGTAAAAATAAAATAAAAAAATCTTAAAGAATGAGGCTTTTGATAATTAATAATATAAAATAAATGTCAGTAATTGACGGCTAAAGAGTTCTACATTAACTCTTATGTTTTCTAATCATATCCAATCATATACTAAAATATACACACATTTGAATTACTATAACATAAATCTATGATGAATTTGAATAAACTGAAAACATGTCATAATTTTATATTATATAGTTCGATTAAGAGATCTCATCATTTTTAAATATGCAGAAACCTTATAAGATCAAAAATTCAAACTTAATTAAATAAAAAATATACAAATTTCAATAAAAGTGACAAGATCATATTACGTATACTCTAAAAAAAAATCATTTTCCTACTTTATGTAATGAACATAGAGTTATGGTTTAAATATTTTTATTTCATACTTAAATCTTAATCAACTCAAAATTTTAATTTTAAATATATCTGCATTTGAATTTTGGTTTAAAAAAATTATATTGAAATGATTAAAAAAGTTAATTAAAAAATTAAGGCTTAAAATTTAAATTTCATTTCCCCACGTAGAGACTTATATGCCAAATGAAAGGAAAATTAAAGTAATGAAAAGTTTGATCAATAGATATTACTGTTAATTATTTATGAATTTTAATATTAAATGCCTTTATTTGATGTGATTATAGAATCAAATTATCTTTAAAAATCTTTATATGACTTTATCCATAGAATTTCCAAAGAAATGATGGTATGAATCAATTAGAGTCAAGTGCTCTTTATTTTTATTTAGTATGTCGGAAGACATATGAATGACTGGAAATTATTCAATAAAAGACAAAAGTATTGATACAAAATCTACTGTCATTGAATTTGTACTTTAATTATAATTTTTGTGAGAATTTATAAATATTATAGTCAGGCCGTCTCAACAAGTTTGGGGTCTAAAGCCAAACTTCATAGAGAGGCCTTATTTTTTTTAGTTGACATATAACTTGAATAATTATAACATACTTAGTGTAATCTTACAAATATGGTCAGGAGAGGTAGAATATATGGAAATTTTATGAAGTAAGAATGCAAATAATGTACATATTCAATGAAAAATATATAATATAAATTTAGAATAATAAAACTTGACTCAAAACATTGATAAATTTTTATATAATGATGTTGAATAGTGTTGCACTGAATTTCATAAGTTGATATAGTGATATTAAAATAGTGTTGACTAGTTTTAGTGTTTGAAAATTGAAGAAGATACCCAAAATCAAATTTGATCATTTTATAAACACACAACAATATATTTTGCATAATGTAGAAGGTTTGAACATTTGAGAGATTTTAGAATATTCAATAACGAAAGAATATAAATAGTGAAAGAGGAAAAATAAATAAATATAAGAATAATAATATTGGTTTATGATATTAGTCATAAGCACAAAATAGATAAGCACATAAGAAATGATACAATAATTAACTACACACTATTCCATTTCTCAACAATTACAATGATCTCTATATTAAATGAGGTAAAAAAAATTATTATATTTACTATTCAAAAAATTCTTTTCAAATTTATAATATATGAGATTTTTTTAACAATATATATATATATACACACATATTTGGGAGAAAATGGGGGGCCCAAAAAATGTTGTGGCCCCTTCTGGGTAGAGCTCATCGCATCGGGCGTGCCTAGTGCGGGTTATCTCTCCTATGTGATTTGTGAGCTATTGCATAGGAGCGGGAGTTTTACCCTGTGCGCACCCAAAGGGTAGTTGTTGCGGGTTTCCCTTGTCATAAAAAAAAATGTTGGGGCCCCTAGCAATTGTTTTAGTGGCCTTATGGTCGAGACGGCCCTGATTATAGTACCTAAGCCGCACAATTTCTTTTATCCGTATAGTAATATAGAAAGGGTAAAATTTATTTTTATTTGAATTGGAGATGAGGTAATTTTCTTTTAGTTAATTAAAATAACAAAAGTTATTGGGCCATTACTTAAGAAGATGCAAAAATACTAAAGTTCATCGGATAATTTCAAAAATTAAAAGTAAAATTCAAATTTTTATACAAAATGTAAAAGTAAAGAAAATGTTATTGCTTATTGCACTTATAAACCTAAGCTAAAGGTTATTTAAAATATTAATAGATTTTATGATAAAATAATAAATAAATTATGTGTATACATTTTACTGTATAAAAATATAAAGATTACTTTTTAAAAAAATCTTGCATATGATGCTTGAGCTTTAATTTGAGTTTCAGTATAAAATTTAAAATGAAGTCTTACATTTTTTACTAGATAAATAAGTAACTTTCTTTCTACGAATACTAAAATATGCATTTTATCTTTGTCTTTAACACTAAACTACTTTTAGCTTTAAATTTGTTAGTTTCATTACAAAATTAAACTATAATATGATATTTGAAAATCTTAGCCTGAAATTAATGAGTAGTTTATGAAATTAATTCTTGGAAAAAAAATATAAAAACTCTTTAATAAATTTTGAATATTATTGCATTTAACATTGGATCTGACGACAATTATAGATAGAGAAAATATTTTTGAATATTATTACATATAACATTAATTTAATATGATCATATAAATAGTAATAATGTATTACTGTAACTATTTTTTTTAAAAACTACCAAGTGAATAATAAATTTTATACATTATTCTTAATTTAAAAATTGTGACATTTAAAAATATTCGCGCAACGCGTGGGCACGTATACTAGTCTATAACTCTATATATAATAGGAGAGGTGAAAAGGCCTACATGTTAGCGCCACAAAAAACAGAATGTATAATGAAAAGGCCTACGTGTCAGCGCCACAAAAAAAAACAGAAATTATAATTAATTTAAATTCTAAAAATCAAAATTACAAACTAGGGGTTGGCGTTCGGTTCTTCGGTTTGGTTTAATTAAATTTCGGTTTGATTCTTCGGTATTCGGTTTTAGAAAAGTGTGCACCTTATTTCAAACTAAACTAGATCGGTTCGGTTCAGTTTTTTCTACTTCAATTCGGTTTAGTTCGATGTTTTTAAATTTGTTTTTCGGTGTGAATAAAAATAATGAGGGAATATGATAAAGTAACAATTGTTGTTCACTTCACACTTATATTTTCAAGTATATATTAACAACAATTGTTGTTCACTTCACACTTCAAACTTCAAACTTCAAAGTAACAACTAATAGTCTAACAATAAAAAGTAATAACATCAAAATAGTTTTGTTTAGGCTTGGTGCCCTTTACTATTTTGAACTGTAAATGATAAAGTGTGCCCTTTACTGTTTTGTTTAGGTTCCAAAATTTGAAAATTGAATTGGGCCAGGTAAAGTTAAATATTGAAATGGGCCAGGTAAATATTTTGAGTCAAAATATATAAGTATTATTAAATAATATAATTTAAATATTTTTAAATTTATTTAATAAAACTTCGGTTCTTCGGTGCACCGTAGTTTCGGGACCCTTACACCGAACTCCGAACCGAAGTTTCGAAAAAAAAGAACCGACACCGAACCGAAACACCGAAGAACCGAAATAATTTGGTTCGGTTCGATTTTTTGGTTTTTCGGTATTTATACCCACCCCTATTACAAACACTAAAAAAAATTTGAAAAAAATACTGCCAATCTAGTTTTTACTATAACTTCAACTTTTTACCATTTTTTTTAAAATTCACGTAGTTAACTACATGTGTGATTCGAGGATTTGTTTCATATTTAAAATAAAATAGTTTAGAAGAAGAAGTAATAATAAAAATTAATAATTTGTTGGTAATCTCTTACTAATTATTATGCATATGTATTTTTGAAATTTTATTATTAATGTACTTATAATTAAAAATAGTAGATAATTATTACTCTGTCTCATATTACTCCCTCTCTAATTACTTGTCCACTTTTGGATTGATACCTATTAAGAAAACAATGATTGACATAGTGAGTTTATCATTTTATTTCTATTAATTATGAAGTAAATGAATTAAGAATTTAAGAGTTTCAGGAGAGAATTATATTCAGTATATAAGTGTTTATTATCATTTGAACCATATATTGTATATAACAAATTCATTATAAGAACAGATAATACACAAGTAAAATGGTGGCTAACAAGAAAAATACAAGATTCGGTAACAACAAAAGAAATAAGGAGATTGGTATTAAATATATTAAATTTTACATTTGCAATTGAAGTAATAAAAACTGATAAGAATGTTATTGTAGATTACCTATCACGACAAAGCTACTCAGACTGAGACTGAGGAAGAAGATACAATTAAAAAGATACTCAAAGTTATTACTACACTTTGTACAAAAGTGGATAGTATGAACAACGAGATACAAAAGCTAAAGACTAATGAAGATAATATGAAGTCTAAAGCTAGTATAAGTCAGCAGCATGACTATAAAAATGCGGAGCTATGTCGATCGGAAGACCATTTTTCGGTGCGGAATTGGTAGCTGTCTTATTCATAGAAGTGGTAGTGTGGTAGGTGGTAGTGTGATAGGTGAGTATTTTATTTTAAAGATTTTATTATAATTCATGGTAAAATGTAATAGTATTTATTGTAATATTCTTCCGATAGTTGTTTTAATCTGAATATTTCTTTAATATTATTTATGATATACTCTAGATATAACATATCTTGGGTTCTTTGGTACATATATAAATTTTCTGCCATTAATTGTTCTAATAGTTTTATATCTTCCATAACTTCTATCAAATATTGTAAATATTCGTAATTCATTTTAATCTGAATTTATTTCTAAATCGTACCATTCTATTCTTTCATTATCTAAATATAGATCTTGTAAATCTATTTCATACCATTCTTGATTTAATATATTTTCTGATTCGTAATCATTAAATATTTTTTCCATATTATTCTTCTTAATTCAATTATTTCTATACCGTTAGGTATATATAAGATTAAAGTTTCATAGTTTTTTATCATTTCGTCATGCATATATGTAGTCATGTTCGTTGTCTATGCAGTTTTTATTTCCAACTATTCATTCCTATCATATTCATAATTGATTAAATTAATATTAGATCATTATGAACTAGATTATCTTTATCATGTTTTCCTGTCACCACTAGCATCGTACTTCAGCGGATACTTCCTTCTTATCAGCGCCTCAACTTTGTTTACTCCCCTAAACGGTTTTTCTCGCCTACCGGTTTCAACATTAGGATGGCATAGTATAGAAGTTTTCTCTCTGTTTCCAGTGTGCTAATAAACTAGAAATCATGATTCAAATAATTCTAATACATAATAACTAACATAAATTTATTCAATCATATATATGATATTCAGGAATATATGAAATTAGTTCTGCATATTTTTTGAACAATATACCTTTGCCTCTTGCTTAGCCATGCTATCTGAAATATCTGATTGGATTTCAGATTGTTGTTCCATTAACTTTTAAGTATTTTTATATCTTAGTGGAGAGAGTGTTTTCAAGAAAGTTTTTATTACATTAGGCATTGCCTGCCTTTAATATTTACAACTGCGTCTATATATAGACATACACACTCTAATACGCTTTTTACATTTGTCCACTACTATTCATGACTACTATTCATGAATAGTTCTTATTTTGTCTACCACTATCCTATTTACGACTTATTCACACATATTATAATGTACATATACACTTGTCATTTTTCACACTATTTACTCTATGACCCATACCTACTTTATGACACAATGACACACTTTACATATATATTAGGGAAAAGGCATAAATTCCCCCTTCAACTTATACCGAAAAGTCAGTTACACACTTCAACTATTATGACGACCTATTACACACCTTTACTACTTAAAAGTGAATTTATTTACTCCCTGAGACGTGTAACACCACTCTCACAGCATGTAGTGTATTACACTCGCTGCCACGTCATCGCCATGTCAGTGTCACGTCAAATTTTATATTTTTTTCTATTCTTTTTGTTTTCTTTTCTTTATTAATTAACTTTCTTTTTGTTAACTCTATTTTACACTAATTAATCTCTAATTAATTATTAAAATTCTCTAATAGTTGTATCTTTTTTATAATCCCACCCACTTTCTCTAATCTCATCGGAGAAATCATTCATTTGAATTTATACAAGAATTTTCTTTGTCTTCTCCGGCGAAGAACAACCAACCCATCACCACCATAAGTCCACCTCCACAACGCCATTTGTTCTTCTTTTTTGACGAACCATCAGCCAACAACCACCACAAAACAACCACTCAAAATCCAAATCAATCACCAACAAACACCAAACCAAACCCCCTTACCTTATCCCTTTGCGATTTTATTCTTTTGATTTGTTTTAAAGGTGCGTCGGCAAGCTCAAAGCTTCAGCCATGGCTCCGATGAAGTTCCAAAGAGCTCCATACTTTCAGATCTGAAAAACCAACAAATAATCTGGACAACCAACAACACCACTACTACACTCACGTCATTGTGAATCTTTAAGGTTGTGATGAAAAATAAAAAGTTGTGATGAAAATTAAAGAATGAAGAAGAAGAGGGTAATGGGTGGGGATGGAAGATTTTGACTTTTTAATTCTTTTTCTAAAGGGTAATGGAAGGGGAAAAGAAGATTTTGATTTTTTAAATTCTTTTTTTAACTTTAATTTTTTCTGACGCGCCAGTTTTTTATTTATTTTTTATTTTTTTGACACGTCAGTTTTAGGGAGTAAATAAATTCACTTTTAAGTAGTAAAGGTGTGTAATAGATCGTCATAATAATTGAAGCGTGTAACTGACTTTTCGGTATAAGTTGAAGGGGGAATTTATGCCTTTTTCCTATATATTACAATACTACTTTACACTTGTCAAATATATCTTCTTCTTCTTTGTCTTTTTCTTTTTTATTTTCTTCCGTTCATGTGAAGCCCATGTGTTTTTGTCTTTCTTCTTTTTTATCTTCTTCCATCGTTATCTTGTTTATCATTCAGTTGTACATCTAGAATTATATTATCTTCTCCATTGCATTTTGAACATATGTGGTCAGGGTATTTGCGACCAATTAGCTTGCAATATCTGGTTAATAATTCTGCTGAAATAAATCCTTCTTTTAATGCTCGTGTCGTAGGTCGTTCTTCTGGCTTTAGTAGTGATAAAATCCATCTTTGGACTTCATCCATATCTGCTTTCCTTAGCTCCCTTGAATTGGAATAAATCATTAACTGATCTCTTGCATAGTATCTCCATATGGCGTTTCCGTTTAAATAATTATTTGCTAGTTCTTGTATAATAGTTGATATACCAATTATTCTCTTATTGACATAAAAACTGGGTATCTCGTTTTTTTGTATCTCTGGTTGTTGTTCGATATCTTCCGGTATTATCATATCTTTTGTTAGCCCTATCTTTACTACTTGTATCGGAGGTTTTATTTCCTCGTGTAATATCTCTACTGTTGCCGTATAAAACTTTACATAGAATAGATTTTCCTTAGCAACTCTTTTATAAGTAATAAATGCTCTATGTAGTTCCGGTATTCCGCTTAGTTCCTCTCCGTCATATGTATATACAGTATTTAATAATCCATAGTTATAACATGTCCTTACTAAGTTGGCGTTAGTTTTTAGTTGTGCAATTAGTTTATTATAACCTTGCAATCTTTGGGTTAAATAATCCTGGTTTGGTTCTTTTGTAGTTGATCTGGGGTTGCGGTTTAAATAAGTTTGGATTTTGTGTATATTTTTGATATAGGTTCGTGTGATGTAGTTATATGTCTTTTTCTCATTTTGGTTTTGCAAACTATCTGCGTATGTAGATGTTTGTGGTTCTATGTACATATGTCTAGGTGTCCTTTGGGTAAATGATTTTTCGAATAGCTGGTTTAAGTTAGCATTTTTATGTTGTTTATCGCTAACTTGTTTGCTTGTACCTGCAGCTGTATTTAAACAAACATTATGGGTTTTTAGGTGTTCCCCAACGTCACCTTTTAGCTCTGGATTTTTTCTGTCTTCCGATCGACATAGCTCCGCATTTTTATAGTCATGCTGCTGACTTATACTAGCTTTAGACTTCAGATTATCTTCATTAGTCTTTAGCTTTTGTATCTCGTTGTCCATACTATCCACTTTTGTACAAAGTGTAGTAATAGCTTTGAGTATCTTTTCAATTGTATCTTCTTCCTCAGTCTCAGTCTGAGTAGCTTTGTCGTAATAGGTAATCTGCAATAACATTCTTATCAGTTTTTATTACTTCAATTGTAAATGTAAAATTTAATATATTTAATATCAATCTCCTTATTTCTTTTGTTGTTACCGAATCTTGTATTTTTCTTGTTAGCCACCATTTTACTTGTGTATTATCTGTTCTTATAATGAATTTGTTATATACAATATATGGTTCAAATGATAATAAACACTTATATACTAAATATAATTCTTTTCTATTTATTTCCCATTTTATTTTTGTATTATTAAATGTTCCTGAATAATACCTGCAATGATGTTCTATCGTATTGTCATCATACCTATATTTTAATATTCCTCCATAACTTTTTTCACTCGCATCTGATTCTATTATATAAGTAAATTTTTTGTTTTCATCTGGAAAGTATAGTTTAGGTAAGTTTTTACATAATAATTTTACCTTTTGTATTTGTATTTGGTCTTTTTTATCAAACTGATATTCCATGTCTTTCTTTAATTTTTGTTGTAATGGTTTTAAATTCTCTGCTAATTTTGGTATGTATTCTCTTACTTGATTTACTAGTCCTAAGAATGATTTTAATTTCTTTTTTGTGTCTAGTTGTTCATTTGAGTTAATTATTTTTTGTACTATATGTGTTTGCATTTTTATTCCGTTTTTATCTATTTGTATTCCTAAGAATTCTATTTGATTTTTCATTATATTTGCTTTCTTTTAACTTAGACTTATACCCGAATATTCTATGATATGTATAAATTTTTCTAATAATCTTATATGTTCATCTTGTGTTTTGGAATATAATAATATATCATCTATGTACACTACACAATTTTCTATTTGTTTAATGTAATTGTCCATAAAGTTTTGATATCTACCTGGTGCATTTTTATATCCAAATGGTAATACATTTCATTCATAAAATCCTTGTGGTACAGTGAATGCTATTAGTTTTTTAGATTCTTCTTCTAGTTTTAAGTGATAAAATCCTGACTTACAATCAAATTTGCTAAAATAATTATATCCTTGTATTTGTCTTATCTTTAGTATTTTATTTGGTATCGGATAATTATATGTTTTAGTTTTTGCATTTAAATTTCTATAATCGATAACCATTCTGCTTTTTCCTCTTTTTTGTTCACTATGTCTATTTACGATAAATGTCGGGCTTGTGTGCTTACTATTGCTTTCTTGTATATAACTTTTTTCTAATAATTCATTTATATGTATCTTAAATTCTGTTAAATCATTAAAATTATACTTTAATGATTTTTGGGTTATTATACTATTATTATCAATTAGCTCGATTTTTATTTTTGTTTTATGTTTTTCCCATCCTTGTAAATGATCTTCACTATATAATAATTCTAACTTATCTTGGATTATTTTTACTTTATCTATAGAGAATATAATTAATTCTATCTTAGGGTCTTCTTCTTTTATATTTTCTAATTTTTGTGTAATTTTTTCACTTCCTTTTATCCATTCTGTTGTTTTTCGTTTTTTTGTTATTTACTCTTTTTGCTCCTATTTTTTGTTTACATGGTGTTGTGAACCACCAGTGTGTTTTTGTTATTATATGTGAGTATAATTTTTCTAAAAATGGCATTCCTAATAACATATCTTTTGTAGTTAATTCAAAGTTATATATTTCCTCTATAGTTAGTATCTTATCCCATATTTGTACTTTTATATTTTTTGCCTTATATGTGATCATGCTTCCTTCATTATTAAATTCTGTTACTACTATCGGTGTTTTTAATTTTTCCCATTTATCTTCCGGTAAACAATTGTATTTACATATATTAGCTTCTGCTCCCGTATCTATCATTGGGTGTATCATATCTGTTGTAATATCCTTCTATTATTATCTTTGCAAGTATATATATTTTCATACTAAGGTTCTTTTTATTATTACTCTTTTATTTTCATAATTTATTATTAACTGTTTGTCTTCTAGATTATATGGTTTTACTTGTTCTAAGCATTTTATTCCTAAAGTGATATTTTCATCTCCTTGATATATTTTAAATTTTATCACTATTGGTACTCCTCCAATGATTATTTCCTTTTCTGTAGTTTCTTCGGTATACATTAATGCTTTTGGTAGTTCGGGGCATGATTGTTCAGTAGTTATTATTTCATCTTCCGTCACTAATTCTCTTGTAATATAGTTTTCTTCTCGTCCTGTATCTATTAATATTAAATATTTTCGTTGTTCCATTATTCCCGTTATGTAGTAATGATGTGGTTTTATTTCTTCTTCCATTGATTTTTGTGAAGTTCTATCTATTCTTCTTGAGGTACTCATCTTTGATGAGATTTGTGGTATTTCACAGTTCGTGTTTATTCTTTTTGATGTGCTTAATCTTTCTTTTACTATTTCTAAATCTTCTTCTATGTCAATTTCATTATAACTATAGTCATTTTTGTCTATGACTGTGACTATTCTTTCAAAAGGATTTTCTATTTTTATTTTTTTATTTTATTTTTTGCCGTTATTTTATGTTTTGTTGTTAGAACATATAAGTTTTTACATCTGGCTGTAAATATTTTACTTCCCGGGGCTAGTTCTATTCCTGACATTTTCCAATATAATACTAATGACTTATCTATATTTCTGTCATTTATTGCTACTGAGTAGTTAACACTTATTATAAATTTAAATTTTTGGTATATGAGGTTACCTTTTAGCGAACTTATTATACTTTTTTATATAGGTTGTATAATTCTATCATCTGCTAAATATATTTCTATGGGTATATCTATTCCTTCTCTAAAACATACTTTTATTAGTATTTCTGTTCCTCCTAAATGTACATATTTAATTGGATTTTTAGCCTTAATATCTTGTATTTCTTTATTTATTATTCGTTTGTTTATTATTGGTATTTTAGCCTTCCCTTTGGTGTATTTGCAATCTATGATATGTTCTCTTTGACTCACTACATAATATTCTTCTTTTTGTCGTTTAAACCAATTTCTTATTGTTGGTATTTCGAATATTTTTGCTACGCTTAGGTCTAATTCTTTTCCATTTATTTGTTCAAATATACTATTATCAAATATTATTTTTTGTTCTAAAGCTTCTTCGTCTTGATGTTCTTCTTTATTTATTATTTTTATATTTGTTTTAGTCATTTGTTATATTATAGAATTCATTATCTGATTCCATTTCTATATCGTTATCTATTTCATTTTCTGATATTTCATATATGCTATCTTCACTTTCTAATTCATAATCTATGTACTCTATCTGCGTATATTTTTCATCGTCTATTATTATTTTTGATATTTGTTTTTTCTTTGGATTTTTAGGTAATTTACAATCTCTAGCTATATGTCCTAATTTTTCACAATTATAACAAGTACATTCCGTTAGTTTTCTTTTTGGTCTATATGGTCTTTTGGTTTTGTAGTTTTTTACATAATATCTTCTTCTTGGTTTTTTATATTTATATTTTGATTTGTATTTTTTATTATATTTCTTTCTATTTTTATAATACCTATCCGTACAACTAAATTGAGGTGCTGTTTTACTTTTACAACATGCCAAGTTTTTTACTAATATTTTTTCCATTTTTATTTCTTCTTTATGTTTTTCACATAGTTCCATAAACCATCGTTGCAAGAATTTTATTCTAGCTCCTAAGGTATCTGTTAATTCTGCTTCGTTCCAACCTTTTATTACTTTTGAATTAAAAGGTTCTGGTAATTTTATAAAATATAATTTTCTTATTTCTTTACTTAAACTCTATGCTATATGTTCCTTTATAATAGTATTCCCTAAATGCACATGCATATTCATCTATGTAACACATATTACATATTGCTAATTTTGTCATTAGATTTTGATTTATGATTTTTTCTTTATTTTGTTCTTCTACCTCTGTTGTCATATTACTAAATTCATTTCTTATAGCTATTTCGTATTTATATAGTATTTCCATAGATGTAGTAGCTATTCCTCCGTCAAATTTTTTATTACTTCTTAAAGTTGTTAAGCTTTCACTTGTTAAATTCTGTAGCCATAATTTTAATGTTCCTATAAGTGTTCTTTCTATGTATCCTGACGCTTCTGCTATTACTATCTTGTTATCTATTAATTATTTTGATAAGTATCCCGTCCATAATTTGATTGTTTTATTTATATCTGCTACACAGTCTAAATCTAAAAATTCATGTTGTCCAGTTATTGGTTTAGGTGTCCATTTTTTATTCAATCGTTTATCCCATATAGTTTTTCTCTATCATATTGCCCATAGTTTTCATTATAGTATTTTGGATTAAAATTTTTTGGGTTTTTTACTCCTGATGTGCTAGGTTTTTCGTCCATGTCTACGTCTTCTGTATTTACTTCTAATTTCTTTGTATTATCTATGTTTGCTAAAAGTTCCGTATATCTTTCGCTTGTTTCCAAATGTTGTTCTAGATCATCGTCGTTTATTTCATCAATTCTTATTTCAGGTAGATTATCTTGGCTATTTTCTTCTTTTTCTTCTAATTCATCTTGTAATTGCAATTTTTCTTTAAATTTAATTATCTCATTTGCTAATTTTGTTTTTTGTTCTTTTTCTTTTTGTTTAATTTCATACATTTCTTTTAATATTGCTAGCTCTTTTTCTAGCTCTATTATTTTAGTATTTTTAACTTCTTCTAATTGTTGTACTTCCTTTTTTGCTTGTTGTTTTATTTTTTCAATTTCTGTTTTTCTATCTATCTCTTCATTTTCTTTTGTTATTCTTAACATAGCAGTTAAACTATCTTCTAGTTTTACCGTTTCTTTTTCTAACATTAAATTTAGGTTGTCACCTATTTTCTTATATCTTCTTCCTAGATTAGAAAATATTATCTTTATTTTGAATCCGTCATAGTTTTCATATGTTTTTTCATCTATTGCGTATACTTCTTTATTCATTTATAAGTTGTGTTGTAGTTTATATTCTAAGCTGTCTATTTGGATTTGTAGGTAAAAAATAGTTTTTCTCTGTGCTACTATAGATTTTTTACAAATTCCTGCAAATATATTATTGTTAAGTCTATTTTGCCTATGTCTTAATTCTTGTCTTTTTGCTATAATTATTTCATTAAGTTTTTGTCTATATTCTTCATTCTCGTTATTCATTGTTGCTTTAAATATTGAATATATTTATATTCTATTTTAGATATATTATCTATTAATTGATCTAATTTATCGTTATCAGTTTTTGTGATATTGAGTTTTTTATATTCCGGATATAATTTCTTTAATTTTCTTTTTATTTTTCTTAACTTTCTACTAGTATGTTTCTTCCTATGTTTCTCATTATCCATAGCTTTATATAACTTAATTTGTTTAATATATTTTGTATAACTGTTTAAAGTTTATATGTTTATGTTTGTATCAATTTGTTATTTCAAGTTTTATCATATTTGTATAATTTCAGACTTTATATTACTCAATTATACAAAAACACGTGAATTATTCAAATGTTGCAGCGAATTATACAAATTATTGCCCTCTCTCGTTCACCTCTCTCCTTCCTCTCCCAATCTCGACCGCCTCTCTCCTCCTCTCCCAATCTCGCTTTCCATATATACAAATGCATATGTATAATATACCGTTATCTAACCGATATGCATATACAATTCACCTCTCTCCCACTCTCTGCACTCTCTCACTCGCCTCTCTCCTCCCTTTCCCAATCTCGCTCGCCTCTCTTCTCCCTCTCCCAATCTCGCTTTTTATATATACAAATACATATGTATAATATATAATTATCTAATCGATATACATATACAATTCACTTCTCTCCCACTCTCTACCCTCTCTCGCTTGCCTCTCTCCTCTCTCTCCGAATTTTGCTTGCCTATCTCCTTCCTATAACATGTAGCTATGAATTGTAATTATCAAACTATAGCTATGGAGAGTAATTAGGTTATTTTTGAGTAGCTATATGTGAAAGTTCATCTTTATTTTATGGAAAAATTACCTAACTGTACATCATTTATTATCATATTTTCTTATTTTTCCTACCATTTCAATAAATAACAAAAATCCCCTTTTTTGTTCTCATCATTCCTTTTTTCGGATACATTAACTTGAAATCTCCTACCTATGATTTTCCTTCCTTTTTTCACTCCACAAATCTCTCCATAGTTACTTTCACTAATTTATTTTTGAATTTCAAATTGTTTCTCTTTCCAATAAATGATTTGAAGTTATTCAATAGGTAGATTTTGTTCAATCACTTCAGTTTTTGATTTCTTTTATTTTTTTAACTTTTTCATCTTAAAAAATTACTGAATCTTTTACTCCTGATCTCTTTATGGAAGAGAGGTGGAAAAACCTTGCTAATGCACATAGTTTATCTTGGAGTGCATTTGAAATGGTTCCAGAAATTTCTAATAGCGGTCTTGATACAATTCATTCCGTTGGTTCAATCTTTCAGTTTTTTGGGCTTACATTCAATGTATCTCGCTTTTGATTCTTAAATTAGTCTTTTATTAGTGTTATCACTGATCTGATACATCACTGCTACAATAGCTTTTGTTTAATGCAATGTATCATGTTCATATTTAAGATATTAATACATAACTCTAATGTTGTTGAATCTTCGATTAGTATTTATCATGTTCAATATAAATGTACTTGATACATAAACTTTGTGTTATGTATCACACACCAAAAAATATGCTATTTGAAAAAATTACATGTATAATGTTTTTAAAAAATAAAATAAAATATAGTATTTCTCAAACAAAATAAGATACAGAAATAATAATGTATCATGCACTAATTTTTTAGGCATGATATGTAAATTCTAATTCATTCAAAATGTATCCGATAAATAACAATTACCAAACAATAATGTATCGATCTCAAACATATAATCTTATTGGCTATAATGTAACACCTCAGAATTCTGATACGCTAAATTTGGGCTAAGTGAGAGGACTAGGGCCAAGGAAGAGGGTAAGAGCCAAGGAAGAGGGCTTGGACAACCCAAACTTCACCATGTACTGCCCACCATCCCACGACCACCAGGATGGATCGTGGTGACGACCACAAGTCGTGGTGAGGTTCGTGAAGGTTGGGGAAGTAGCCATGTCAAGGCTTCCCAAAATAGCCCCTCCACACGAGAGCCTTGACAGCTCGTGGTGGCCACCACGGCCTGTGGTTCCACTTGTGGTTGTGAGGCATGAGCCTCCACAAGGCTGCCCAAAATAGGCTCCTCTTCACGAGCCACTTCACAGCTCGTGGTGATGACCACGACTTGTGGAGTAGCCTTAGGATTTTTGGGGTTAGGGGGATTACCTAGCTACTGGTCCAAGGACCACGGAGGGCACCACGACCAGTGGTGAGGACCACGGCCCGTGGGACCTCACGTGGTCATGAGGCAGTCCACTGTAGCTTAGGGGTTAAATGGTCTTTTCCGATTTTAATTAGAATAAATCTATGTCATTTTGACTAAGCCTATGATCCCTATATAAGTCATTTTAATTCTAAAACTCACCCATTAAAGTCATTATTCCCAAAACCCAAAAGAAATCCCAAAGTCTTCCTCTCAAATATTTCTCTCTCTAGAACTTGAAGAAGAAGATGAGTTTGGAGCTAGGATCAAGGTCAAGTCTCCAATCCTCAAACATCTATGGGCTTTGTAATCAAGGTATGATGGCTTTTCATCCATCGATTCCTTCCATCCATGGGATTCCTAAGTTTTCCCCATTCGAGAAGATGAAATCCTCAATTTGAGTTAGGTTTCTTCTAATGTTGTGGGTATTGATGAATGTTGATCCAATTGAGTGGATAATGATTGTTCATCATTGAATTGATAGTAAGTCGTGTTTTAGGGTGAAATTCCATGTACCCATACCTAACTCATGTCTAGAAAGATGAAATTGATGTAAATGGGTTCTTATGACATGAAAGGATAAATTGTGGGTTTAGATGTATTCAATATAGCATTGATGAGATACATTATAATTGAAGCTTATATGATGAATCATGATTAGATTGATTTGAGATTGAAGCTCATGATATGATTATGATATTGGATTGCTTCAGATTGAGCATATAGAATGACTATGAGATATAGGGCTTTGAGAGTAAAGCTTATGTTGTCAATTGTTGACTATAGATGTAATTGTTGGGGAAGGGATAGTTCCCACATGAATTTCTGATGATTATGCATGTGAAAGGTTTTCTCACATTGAAAAATTCTAGGTTGAAAGTATTGCTCACATAAAATGAATCTAATGCTAATGAATAAGAAATTGATGAGGCTAGAGGCGATTACCAATGACCTCCAAATGAGATGGAAATTAGGCGATTACCCATATCCCATGAATTAGAATAAAGAGGCGATTATCCTTATTCCTTAAAGATGAACAAAAGGCGAATCCCCATGTTCTTATGATATGATTGGACAAAAGGCGAATACCCATGATCCTTATACAATGACAAGAGGCGAATACCCATGTTACATGTTGCTGGACAAGAGGCAAGTAGCTATGATCGATATGTTAAGTTGAACTAGAGGCGAGTACCCATGATCCATGTAACGACTAGAGGCGACTACCCATGTTCCTTTGTAGTAAGGCAAAATGGTGATTCCTCATGTCTATAAAAGATAAGTTAGATTACGATATGATGTATGATAAGCTTTTAGTGTTGATTGAGTTGCCTTCCATGATGTGCTTGACTAGAGGTGGATGACCCAAGTCTTGATTAAGGATAAGTTGAGGTTACTTCAAGAAGTATTCCTCCTATGTTATGATGATTTATGTGCATTGATTATGCTTATGACTTATGTTGATTATCTCTTACGCTTATGTTGATGTTTATGTTGACTATCATATTTAGTACATATTTGTACTAACACATACTCTTGCCGACATTTTTTATCCAAATGTAGGATCCGACGGTGTTGACTCTAATCCACGTGGCTAAGATCTTAGTAGAGCAAGACTTGAAGTTTGGTGAGTCCTCATTGTATTTGAGGATATAGTGACCATTTCTCTTTTGATCTTTACCTTTATGTTTTGAACACTATTGTATGGGTGGTGTCCCAAGATATTCATGTTTTAGATGGTTTGAGATAAAGTGTAATAGACTTCCACTTTTGATATAAAAACTTTGATGTTGTTGAAAATGTTTTAAATTTCTGCTCATTTCTATTATCTTATGTTATGAAAGCTAAGTGCTTATATGAGGCCTCTCGGGGCCTTGTATGTCATGTTATGTCTAGGGAGTTGATTTAACATTTCAAGCACACCACATCCAATTCTAGGTGTCGATAATCGTAAATTAGTATAAAATATAACTAAATGAGTTGGGGTCAAATCCCACAGGGAGAGATACATGTTTAGAATTCAATTAAGAAGTATGAATGCGGTCTAATTAGCCATATGAATAAACGTTATCAAAAAGACATTACACAAATTAAAGGGATGACACGAATGTCAAATGAGGGGTTTTGGTTGTAACTATCAACTACAAACAGTCACAAATGATTTTAAATAACAATAGGGAGATAGATTCTCGGGATGTGATCGATTATAGGCAAATATAGGCATATAGGTAATTGCAACTACTAGTAAATAGCTAAATATCAGTGAGTAGGCTAGACTATAAGGGAGATAGTTTTCTCTCGAACAACTACCCTGAATCAGGTGATTTTTTTCGAACATCAACAAGCATGACAATGAAGAACATCCCACACCTTAATCCATTCACTCTCTCGAGCTAAATGTGTGGGATTGGGTTTAGGATTCCCTCTCTCTCGCTAAACCCAAATCAACCTAATACCCACAAATCATCAATCAATAATCTTAGTTCTAAAACCTCTCTCTTGAGTAAGCCAAGAACACAAATATAGAACAACATTTGCAACTATAATTCTTAAATTAAACCACAATTAATGGTTAAAATCACTTTTAAATAGCATTTAAACTAGAAATTAGCAATACCCATAAACTAATTCAGCCCATAATCACATGATCACACCCCAAGAATTGGGGTTTTAGCCAAGCATCATAAACGGTAAAAACTATTACCGAATTGATTATCCATCAACTAGGTAAGAGAGATTTAGTCTTTACAACACTTAATTTGAAGAAAATCTGAAAACCCACTTCTAACTTCTCCAAATCGAATGTTTCAAATCTTCGAAGCTAAGGAAAACTCTAGAGAAAAGTCTTCTAAAATTAAGTTAATTTTTCAGCATAAGTTCTAATGTCTCCAACTCCCTAAACTAAATGTTCGAAATCTAATTTATAGTCGCTAAAAATAAGCTACGAAAGCCCATTCGACGAAGTAAGTCGAGCTCGCAGAACCACTCGGCGAGCTGCTCTTTGACCTCTTCCATCACCTTTTCGCCTTGGTGTTCAGCATCCTCAAGGCCTGTAACTTTGAGTGATCAACCTTGGCTTCATGGAACTACTCGGCGATCCGCCGATTTCTCCTTTTTCGTCGTCGACTTGGTTCTTTCCTTCAGGGATTGGCACACTGGAACTTTAGGCGGTCAGATAGCCACTCGGCGATTCATCAATTGACCTTGTCGATCACCAGACTTGCCTTTCTTCATTCTTTCAGTTGGTTTGTTCCTTTTTGCCTGTTAGTGTCCTTGCTTTGTTCCTCAATCTATGTACCTGGAAATCAAGGATTTAACATCAGTTTATGGCACAAATTAAGCATTTGAGGACACTAAATCTATATAAAGAAAGCCCTAATGAGTCCGAATCTCGGACTCATCAACACCCCAACTTAAACTTTTGTTTGTCCTCAAGTAAAACTCAAGTTGAGCAGTTCTATAACGATGTCTCAAACAGTGCTACATAAGACCCAATTATGAATGAACACAACAAGACTCAACTTACTCATGCAAGGATCAATTGAGCACTCAAAGATTCAAGTTGTGACTCACCATTATCAAAGATGCTCAAGTTCACAATACTTGCTTCAAATGCAAGTTCAAGCTCAACAAAGGTACTCAAATGCCCTCACAACAAAGATGATTCCATATTCACACAATTTCTTAACAGTTTACAGTTCCAGAATCACATACGACTCTCACACTCACAAAGATGAACACATGCATGACTTCTCCCATAGATTTGCCCTTATTTTCCAATCAACATTCGTTTCAGCTCACTCAAGATCAAAAAGGTCTTTTCAAGGCTTGTAACGGGGCTGAGTGTAAAGGTATGGTCATTTATGCTCAAAGGTTGCTACCCTCATGAAATGTGGTCCGCACATCACTTTCTTCCTTTTCTTCAACATTTTGATCATTTTCATAATTCACCCCATTATTCACTTTCACACGGACTTCCGAATACCCCATTTCTTTTGCAATTTTCATCACTCATTTCACAATTTTTTCATTCATTTTTTTTCTTTTCTTCTCTTTTTTTTATATGGAGGGGTTCCATTTTTCAAAAAAAAATAATACCATTGCTCAAAGGGGGATGTTTTTTACACTTCTTGAATTACCTTCTCTTTTCACCACACCCCCAACTTAGGATTTTGGCTTAAGTTGGCTATTCAAACGAACCACACTTCATGAGATTTATGGGTGAATGGATAAATAGGGGTCACAATTGTTGAAGTTTCTTCCAAGAAAAAGATAAGGCTCAAAGGGGTTCAAGCAAAGTTCACACATCTCACAAGGTTGGCCACAGAAAGAGGTATATTGTCAAATTATTTCACTCTTAGAATTTGTTGCCTAAGATCATTTCAAGAGCTTGCATTAATTAGTCAACCGGACCAATGGGGCAAATTCTAGGTGTCATCACACAATGTTCAAGGTAAGCTCATCACACAAGGCATTGGCACCAATATCAAATGAGGCTCCACACTTTCTAGCTAGTGTGCAATGTTCATCACAAGAGACTCATTTGATAACCATCTAGTCACAACGAGATGCAAAAAGTTCACACATTGTCTATGCAACTTCATTTGGCCTCATCGTAGCCGCACATTCATTTCGTTCAATTAAAGCACTATTTAAGTCATCGGTATTGTTCATAACCGATACTTAAAATTGCATAAGAACAACCACATTCATACACAAAAGAGGTGACACAAAATTTTCAAAAACACGTCAAAAACCATTTCCATTCAAAACAAGGAGCCACAAGTTCAAATATCCACAAAATTAAAATTAACACACATATATAGATAAAAACACCCAATCAATATTCACAAATAAAATAGAATCATAAGAGGAAGGTATGGTAATACCTCACCCCACCCACAAAATAAAAACAGTTGTCCTCAAATGCAACTAAAATAACCAAAAGTCAATAAAATCAACAAAGAGGGAGGTAAAGAATGATTATGTCTACTCAGTCGCTCTGTCTGTCGGACATCAATGCCCGGTGTCACATCAGCTGTAACCGCACTTGACCCAACCATAGTGGTGTCTCTCAAGGAGGTCTGTCGTGTAGTCTTGAACATAGCACCCTCCAAGTCGGCTAAATCATCATACACAGCCGCATCTTGCTCCCCAAGCCGTTCCTTATTAGTCTCGGCCTCTGACTCAGTAGTAGCCATATCATCCATAGGCTCATCTCCGGTGGTAGCCGGAGGCATATCAACACTATCTGGAATACTCGGGGCCTCAGCTGACTCAAATATTGAAGTGAAGTCTATGGACTTCAGATAGTCCACATCCTTTCTCGAATCAGAAACCTTCGCTTTCAAAACCGTAACCTTGGAAGTAATCCCTTATCCTCTCTCACAAGTCTCTACTCTCGTCGTGAGAGCATCAATCGATGTCAGGAGGGGTGTCAAAACAGCTAAAATGGCTCGCTCAATCATCCAGAGAACCTCGACCTCTATGCGCCGGATATCGATGGAGGATGTGGGTGTAACCTCAATGTCCCTTTTCTCATCACGAGGGACTCCAGCCCGTCGACATAGCTCTGTAATAAGCACTGGGAATGGCAGGGACGTCTGGCGCTGTTTGGCCCTCATGGCCATCTCATGCTCTATAATCAGTCCTAAATTGAGTCGTTTCTTGGCGATGATGGATTCAAGACAGGCCTCCTTGGGGTGGCAGAGGATGGACTCATTCTGCAAAGGCATGATAGAACTGTTGATGAACCCAAACCAATATCAGGATGCTATATTCAAGTCCTTCTTCTCAATAGGGGCTCCGACCTCAATCCACCTCGGGGTGGTGTTAGAAGTGAGGGGAGAAAACCAACCGTTTAGGTCATCTAGAGTTTGTGTTACAGTCATGCCCTCGTACTCATGGTCAAATCTTGTAGTTCTATCAAGTGCAACATTGATATGATCGTTGCTGCATCCCACTGTCTTCCCCTGAACTTTCACAGACTCTATCGGTCTGAAGGCACTGGCCTTCTTCTTCCCCTAGGGTACTAAGTCACTGTATACAATGTAGAACTCTCGGACCCAGGTGGAAATGTAAGGGCCACGGGGAATTGTGAATATGTCAAACTTGTGGTACCGAAGTGTGTCCCACACCAAAGGATACTTGTCCACCACACCATTCGTGGACAATCTCTTTTCTTCAAGAATGGTCCTCAGTCCTTCGGTCTTTATCCTGTTGAGTAGCCGGGGAGGAGGACCCTGAACTGGTGGTGCTGGAACCACCGTCTGTGCCAGAGCTAGCACTATATCAGCAGCAGGAAGGGTAGACTCTGGGATCCTAGATGGATCTTGACGAGCTCTGGCATGAATCTCAACTCGCTGGGTTTGAAGTGGTTGGTCATCCTCAGGCTCGGAGAATGAGGCTTGAGAATTAACAGAATCTCTATCACTGTCGAAGTTGTGCTCCGGTCTCTCAGCCATGGGCGCTTTGCCCTTACCCTTGCCTCCCTTTGGAGTGGATTTATTGCCCTTTTTAGAAGAAGCAGTTGCTCCTTCATTGATTACGATGCCCCATGCTCATTTGCGGGGCGGTATTCCACTCTCATCCCAGTTGGTCCTAGCCATATCTGCAAAACACATCAGAAAGAGTTAGAAATAATTCAAGAAAAATTTCAGAATACATGTTGCAGAAAGACTCGCTGAACCAATCGGTGAGTCTCCGAGTCACTTTGGCGAGCCAGATCAGGCTTGTCGAAAGGACTGGCCTGAAAAATTTCCAGAAAATAGCAGGTCAACGATGTGCAGGGCCTTTTGGCGAATCGTCGACATTACTCGATGAGCTTAGACTAGCCCGCCAAAATTACCAGTGCCTTTTAGGGATTAGGGGCGCAGAAAGGAAGATCAATGGACCTTTCGGCGAGTCACCCAGTGAACTTGACGAGCTCAGGCTACTCGCCAAAATTTACAGACTCTAACTCAGCCAAATCACAAAATTAAAGGTGATCAAGGGGGATGTTGGCAAACCACCGAATGGTTCGGAGAGCTCGGCCCAGCTCGCCAAACTGCCCAACATGCCAAATTTCAACCCCATTTCCTAAATTCAAGCCCGCAATTCCAGAAATCAAAATCAAACTACACAATTATGCAATTAGGACCAGACCCAATCGACCCATGCCTTCGGGGTACTAAGACTTCCCTCGGTTTGAAAAATTGGCCATTTGACGACTTTTGCCCTTAAGAATGACGTCAAACGCTCCATTATTGGGAAAAACACGTCATTTAGCACAATTGGGGGTTACTCGGACTTCACTCAACTAGACCCAACATAAAGTAATCGCAACCCAATAATTTATGATCAATTTTAACGCTCAAAACTCGGGAAATCAACATTTTAGCAAATAGGAGCAATTTCGAGACATAAAATAGGCACAACAACACATCAAATACGATTCAACACATGCCCAACACACAACAACATAATTTTACCAAGCACATTTAAGTTCACCCACTAATCAAGAATTCGGGGTTCAGAAAACCAATCTGAAAGCCGAATGAAAAATTTGAGATACTAGGCAACAATGTAATCCAAATCTGAGCATGAGATCAAGAACAAAAAATGATAATAATGGGACAATGATGAAAATCTAGATGCGGGTGAGAGGGTACGAGGTTAAAAGTAGAAGAATGTGAAAGATTTTGAAAATTTAAATCGTTTGGCCTTCTAAAACATTTCAGTTCGCGGCCCTTTTGGCGGTATTAGTTGACCACGCCGAACTACTCGGCAATGCGCCAAGTGGTGACTTACCTCATTGAGTTTTATAGGACCTGCAGTTAATTTGGGGGTCCAAACGGCAGAAAGAATCAGGCTCGCCAACCTATTCGGTGAGTCGCCGATTCAGCCATTGGCCCGTTGAGTTTTACAGACTTCCATTTCAAATTTTGGTGGGTCTAACGGCGGTCCAAGTCGGGCTTGCTGACCTCTTCGGCAAGTCGCCGACTGGACTCTTGACTCAATAACCTGCACATTTTCAAACACATTCCACTTTTCAACCTGCACAATCAACACCCATAATTCAAAAACAAACACAAAACATTAAAAACTTGGGTTGCCTCCCAAGAAGCGCCTTAGTTAACGTCGTGGCATGACACAATTACACATTCAAGCTTCATTCTTGGGGTTTGCCATAGTATCACTAGGCAGCCCCCCTTGTTGTCTTGGGTTAAGATGCGAAGAAATTTGACCCATTTGGGTCTCCAACTGCTTGATAGAGGCGGAATAAGAGGTCACCGTATGATTTAGAATTGAGAAATTCTTTTTTATCTCTTTCAACACTCAATCATATCTTTTTACTTTGCTGAGAATACGTGATAGTATATCTTCTATTTGGCCGCCCTCATAATCTTTGGGCTTTTTGATATACCGTGAGTTTGGTATTTCTAATACATTTCACTTACAAGTTGTGTGTGTCTAGGGCCTTTTTGTATTGGTTTTTATGTGTTTTTATCATATTTTGCAGTAAAGGTGTTCAGTCGCGGAAGTATAGAGACGACTGAAAGAAATGAAAAAATAGGGCATTCACGGAGGTGGTCTACGGACCATAGGTCCATTGACGGTCCGTAGGTGATAACCGTAGATCAGCAGGCAAGGTATGGAAGATAAATCAGGGAAATCTGACCAAGTGTGGAACCACGGTGGCCATTGACGGTCCGTAGATTGATTTATGGACTGTACTGGTGATCCGTAGATTGATACTGTGAGGGTTCTAGTACCTAATTTTTGAAGATTCCAAGTGTGGAGCTACGAAAGGTACTGACGGACCGTAGATCGATCTACGGTCCGTACTACAAGTTTGTTGTTTGCTTCGGAGGAGCTGATTTTTGGACGCTGAAATATTTTCCAAGTCCTGGCTGACGGAAGGGACTTACGAACCGTAGATCCATTGACAGTCCGTAAGTCAGTCTCGTGGAATGAAGACACGTGCCTGAACAAAATTTCCTTAATTTGTTTCCCTTTTAAATTAGGATTTGTTTTCTATAAATAGGGCATGTAAACCTCGTTTTTTAGGGTTGGACATTATTATTCTAGTTTTACTTTGTGACTTGGGAGATTTGGTTGCAAATCTAGCAAATATTGATTTCTTAATTTAGTTTTGAAGATTTTTGGTTTTGAAATTCAAGTTGAAGTTCTGGGTTTATTATTCTTCTTACGTAAGTTCATAATTCTTTCATCTAAAACAATGAATTGTGTTCATATGACTATGGGTATCTAAACTCCACAACTAGGGTTGTGGGATACATGAGCGATTAACAAAGTATGAATAGTAAATAAGCAATTATTGAATAGTGTTTTGCATGCATTGATAATTCTTTCGTTCAAAAGTCTTTTTAACGAGTGCACGCGTTAGAACTCGCCTTGTTGCTACTTACCGGACCAAGGAGGTAATCAATAGGAGAAGAATTATCAACATAGATTTAGTGTGATACTATCTAATAGGCTAGTATCGATTGGTGCGAAGTAATAACTGAGCCAAACATCGATTATAATTTCTAATATGAGGTAAAGGTAGGGGTTAGTAAATTATACACATGTAGCCGGACTAAGGTGCGGGGTGAAATTCTCTAGATGCCGGACCAAGGATTTAGAGATACCTAACTTATCACTTTGCATGTAATACACTAGGAAATGATTGCTATTACTAGGATTACTGAGTTATGAGCTTATGGGGAACACATATACCCTAGATAATTATCTTATCTTGACAACAACCATAATTAACTTTTGTTTACTGAATTCTTACAATTTGTTTTTATAAATCCCCCCTTTAATTACCTGTTTCTAGAAGTAATTTGACTAATTGAATATAATTGTTGGTTAAAGTAAAGACTATCGCTTATGCTTCTTTAGGGAGGTGTAATTTGAGCGTATCAAATTTTGGCGCCACTGCTGGGGAAATTTGCCTTTTAGACTTATTTTAACTACATTATTGAACTCTAGTCAAATACTTTCTAATTTGACTTTTTCTCTTTGCTTTTGTCGCTCTCAGGTTCTGACTCTAGTGTATGCCAAGTACACGGAGCCAGGGTGAACCACTTACTCCTTACGATCCAGAGTTGACCCGCACTTTGCGAAGAATGAACAATCCAGGAGATCCAATTAATCCTATTGGAGGAAATTTAGGTGATGCAGTTGAGTTACAACAGCCGAGGGTAGTTGATAAGGACAACCAGGCTCCAGCTGACAATTGATTGGGAGATGCGTTGAGGGTGCAAGACCCACTAGGCCCACGACAACGTGACAACTATCGGGGCAACATCAATATAGCAGACTCTGATGGACCTATTGTCCTACCTCCTCTACCTCCACGACACACATTTGTGGTGACTAATAGCTTGATGCAGATGTTTACAGCTAGAGGATTATTCTCAGGATCGCCATCGAAGGATCCACATGCTCACTTAGCCAAGCTAAGGGTGGTTTGCAAAAGTTGTGTAGGGAGACCAGACTTGGATATGGATGTCATTGGATTACGAGTGTTCTCTCTGTCACTGACAGGCGATGCTGCAGTATGGTTCACTGAACTTCCTTATAACTCAAAATTTACATGAGACCAACTAACGGAGGAGTTCCGAGCAAAGTACTATCCAGTGTCCAAGAAGCTCAATCACAAAGATAAGGTCACCAATTTTTTAGCATTACCTGGAGAGTCTGTGAGTAGCTCTTGGGATAGATTCACTGCATTCGTAAGAGGTGTTCCAAATCACCGTATTGATAATGAGTTGCTGAAGGAATATTTCTATCGAGGACAGGATGATAACAATAAAGCAGTACTTGACACTATAGCTAGAGGTTCATATGGTAATTGCACATATGCACAAATAGCTAAAAAAACTAGAGAGGATCTCTCGCAACAATAAAGCATGGAGCACTAGGAGGTCAGATACTGGGAGAAACACATTTGTCATTCAGAATACAAATATCAATTCTACAGATGATATTCGTGAGGAGATGGCCCAGATGAGGACCGAGTTGGGGTTGGTATTGAAGCATGTGAGCGGAGGAGCAGAAAAGGTAAATGTTGTAAACTACTTAACTACAACTCCACCACCAGTTGAAGAGTGTTACTATGAAAATGATGCTTATGCTGTGAATGATCAGACAGGGGGTTTCCAACCAAATGCCCAAGGATCCAACACGGAAAATTGGTGCCAAGGTCAAGGGAACCAAGGTCGGAACTATGAAAATTACTACCGAGAGGGTCACTATGTACGAGATGAGAACTTCAATTGCGACAACAACTACAATAAGAACAACTATGGAAACAGAAACGATCGGGTTGGACCTTATGTTCCCCCTCAAAATTGGGAATCTGGTGCTAGGGAAGCTGGAGGCAATATGGCGCGTATTGAAGATATGATGCAGAAGATGATGAGAAGGTTTGATGCAACTAATGAGAATGTGAAGGAGATGAGAAATGACTTGTCTGGCATTGGTCAAAAGGTTGATGCGCATGCAGTATCAATAAAGCACCTAGAACAGCAAATGACCCAGTTGTCTACTACAGTGAATCCACGTCAACCTGGTACTCTTCCTAGCAACACCATCCAAAATCCAAAGAATGACGATCGTTGTATGACAGTTACTACTCGAGGGGGTAAGTAAACCATTGATCCACCTATGCCTTCTATGGTGGAAGTTGAGGTTAGAAAATAAGATGATGTGGTAGAGGTTAGAGAAGAGTCTGAGAATGTGAAAGAGAAAGAAGCGGAGATATCTCAGAAAGTGGTCCCCATACCTAGACCGCCACCACCTTTTCCACAGAGGTTAGCGAAGAAGATCGAAGATGGTAAATATCACATGTTTATTACTATGTTGAAGCAACTTTCCATCAACATTCCATTGATAGAAGCTTTGGAGCAAATGCCTGGGTATGCAAAGTTTATGAAAGATATGCTGACAAAGAAGAGGTCTGTAAGTTTTGAAGATGATTATAGATTGCAGCATTGTAGCGCTATTGCTACAAGGTCTCTTGTGCAAAAGAAGGAGGATCCTGGTGCCTTCACAATTCCATGTACTATCGGGCTGTTACACTTTGCTAAGGCATTGTGTGACCTTGGTGCTAGCATCCGCCTCATGCCATTGTCTATTTACAAGAAGTTGGGTCTAGGGGACCCAAAGCCTACTACTATGCGGTTATTGATGGCAGATCGAACTGTGAAGAGGACTATTGGTGTACTTCATGATGTGTTAGTAAAAGTGGAGTCTTTCATTTTTCCGGCGGATTTTGTGATTCTTGACTGTGAGGTTGATTTTGAGGTTCCCATTATCCTTGGGAGACCATTCCTTGCCACAGGGCTTGCATTGGTTGATGTGGAGAAGGGGCAGATGAAGTTCAAACTGAACAATGAAGAGACAACTTTCAATATTTGTAGATCCATGAAGCAGAGTGGTGAGCTCCAAACAGTATCTGCTATAACTTACAGAGTTGAGAGTTGAGCAGAAGTGCAAATTGAAGAGCTACTAGGTGTTGAAGCACTAGCAGCAGTTATGATGAACTTCGAGAGTAATGGTATTGAAGAGTACGATGAGTTGGTGGATGCACTAGATAGATGCGAATATTGGTCAAAACTAAAAAAAATTGAGCTAGACATGAAGAATCGTGAGTCCCCACCTGCGACACCATCTATTGTGGAGGCACCGAAATTGGAGCTTAAGGCTTTACCACCGCATCTAATGTATGTATTTTTGGGTAGAGATAATACTTTGCCGGTCATCATTGCGACAGATTTAAATGCAAGACAAGTAGAGTGCTTAGTGACTGTGTTAAAGAGGTTCAAGCGAGCTATTGGGTGGACTATTGCGGATATTATTGGGATTTCTCCTGGTATTTGTTCTAACAAAATCCAACTCATGCCAGATCACAGGCCTAGTATCGAGCACCAGAGAAGACTAAATCCACCCATGCAAGAGGTAGTAAAAAAGGAGATCATCAAGTGGTTGGATGCTGGAGTAATTTATCCCATTGCAGATAGTAGTTGGGTGTGTCCTGTTCAATGTGTGCCCAAGAAAGGTGGGATCACTGTGGTTCCTAATGAAAGAAACGAGCTTGTTCCAATGCGGCCGGTGACGGGATGGAGAGTATGCATAGACTATAGGAAGTTAAATGCTTGGACAGAAAGGGACCATTTCCCCAAGCTGTTTATGGATCAGATGTTGGATAGACTTGCTGGTAAGGGTTGGTATTGTTTTCTCGATGGTTATTCGGGCTACAATCAAATTCCTATTGCTCCAGATGACCAAGAGAAGACCACCTTCACTTGCTCTTATGGGACTTTCGCTTTCAAACGGATGCCATTTGGTTTGTGCAATGCTCCAGCGACATTCCAGCGATGTATGATGTCAATATTCTCTGATATGGTGGAGGACACTATTGAGGTGTTCATGGATGATTTCTCTGTGGTAGGTGACTCTTTTGACCGTTGTCTAGATCATTTGGCCGAGGTGCTAAAAAGGTGTAAAGATTGCAATCTAGTGCTAAATTGGGAGAAGTGCCACTTTATTGTGAAAGAAGGAATCGTGTTAGGCCATCGAATTTCTGAGAAAGGTATCGAGGTTGATCGCACAAAAGTTGAGGTAATAGAAAAGCTTCCACCACCTATCTCTGTAAAAGGTGTTATAAGTTTTCTTGGGCATAAGGGTTTCTATAGGAGGTTCATTAAGGACTTCTCTAAAATTGCACATCCTTTGTGCAAACTGCTTGAAAAGGAGTCCAAGTTTGATTTTGATGATGCTTGTCTGAGAGCATTTGGAGAGTTGACGGAGAAGTTGATTACTGCACCTATCATTATATCACCAGATTGGGGAAAACCGTTTGAGGTAATGTGTGATGCAAGTGGAGTGGCTCTTGGTGTGGTATTGGGACAGAGGTGAGAGAAAATACTCCATCCTATTTACTATGCTAGCAAAGCTCTAAATGTGGCCCAGAAGAATTATACTGTGACTGAACAAGAGCATCTTGCGGTGGTTTTCGCATTCGAAAAATTTTGATCCTACTTTCTTGGTACTAAGGTCATAGTGCATACTAACCATTCTGCATTGAGGTATCTGATGGCGAAGAAGGATGTAAAACCGAGGTTGATTAGATGGGTATTTTTGTTGCAAGAGTTTGATTTTGTGGTAAAAGATAGAAAGGGGACCGAAAATCAAGTTGCCGATCATTTGTCCAGATTAGAGGAAGAAGCTATGCTAAAGCTTGGAGATGGGACTGAAATTAATGATACCTTTCCAGATGAACATGTATTGGCTGCTTCTCATGATCTGATCCCTTGGTTTGCAGACTTTGCTAATTACTTGGCAAGCGATGTGGTGCCTCCGAACTTGTCTTTCCACCAAAGGAAGAAATTTATGCATGATGTGAGGAAATTCTTTTGGGATGAGCCCTACTTGTATCGTAGTTCTGCCGATGGGATTATTCGTCGCTGTGTGCCCGAAGTTTAGATGTTGAGGGTACTCGAAGCATTCCATTCATCGCCTGTTGGTGGGCATCATGGTGGTATTTGGACTGCGCATAAAATTTTGCAGTGTGGGTACTACTAGCCTACCATTCACCAAGATGCTCATGAGTTCGCAAAGTCTTATGATCGTTGCCAAAGAGAAGGAGGGATTTCAAAGAAGCAAGAGCTTCTTATGAATCCCATATTGGTTATAGAGTTGTTTGATGTATGGGGAATTGATTTTATGGGCCCATTTGTGAGTTCACGCGGGATGAAGTATATTCTCGTTGCGGTTGATTATGTGTCGAAGTGGGTGGAAGCAGTTGCGCTCTCCAACAATGAAGGTAAAAGTGTCACTGCATTTTTGAAAAAGAACATCTTCTCCAGATTTGGTACCCCAAGGACTATCATCAGTGATGGAGGTTCCCACTTTTGTAATAAGTTGTTCAAGGCGCTACTTGAGAAGTATGGTGTCCGCCACAATGTAGCCACTCCTTACCATCCACAGACTAGCGAACAAGTTGAAGTATCCAACAGAGAGATTAAACAGATTTTNTTCAAGGCGCTACTTGAGAAGTATGGTGTCCGCCACAATGTAGCCACTCCTTACCATCCACAGACTAGCGGACAAGTTGAAGTATCCAACAGAGAGATTAAACAGATTTTGGCGAAGACTGTGAATGCTAATAGAACGGATTGGTCAAGGAAGCTTGATGATGCTCTATGGGCATATCGCACTGCATACAAGACCTCCATAGGTATGTCTCTTTACTAACTTGTATATGGGAAGTCTTGTCATTTACCAGTAGAGCTAGAGCATAAGGCAATGTGGGCAATGAAAAAGTTAAATTTGGATTGGGGCGCTGCATCTAATCAAAGAATGAATGACTTGAATATGCTTGATGAGTTTCACCTAAAAGCTTATGAAAGTTCAGCCTTGTACAAAGAGAAGATGAAGAGGTATCATGATAAAAGAATTGAAAAGCGAGAATTTGTGGTTGGTGATCTTGTGCTTCTATTCAACTCTAGGTTGCGCTTGTTTCCAGGCAAACTCAAGTCCAAATGGACCGGGCCATTCTTGCTCACAAAAGTGCTCCCCCATGGATCGATTGAGCTTGAAAATAGGGATGGAACAAGGTTCATGGTGAATGGGCAAAGGATCAAGGTCTATTTGGGAAATGCTAAGAGTGTGCAAGAAGTGGTTGAGGCCTACCATCTTGATGAAGTCTGAGTAATCAAGAGGCCTGCGTCGTACCGCGACGTTAAATCAAGCGCTGCTTGGGAGGCAACCCAAGATGTATAATCTAGCCAACGATAGGATATATTTTCTTTTCTAGAAATTTTCATTGTTTGATTTCATCCATGTATCAAATTAATTAGTTGTTTTAGTTTTTTTAAGTGTTGGCTAGAATTAACATAGAGTCCGTGTCTAAAATGTGTCTAGAAAATGTAAAAAGAATAGCCTATTGGTTGCTACATGTGCAGGTACACCACGAAAAAGCTACAGAAAATGGTCTGGTGCAGAGGTCTACGGACCCTATCGACGGTCCGTCGTTTAATCCACGGACAGTGGTTGGTGTCCATAGATCCCAGGTAAGCCTCTAAATTTTTTCAAGTGTAAGAATGATCTACGGTCCTAATCTACGGATCGTAGATCTACTCACGGACCGTAGACGGGGTCTCGTGAGTCCAAACCCTATTCCTGTTTTAACCCGACCCTGACCCCCTTACTTAAAAACTCCCCTAGTTTCAAATCATTTCCACTTCCCTCCATTCACTCCTCAACCGTTTCAACCATCCCATAACCTCCCTAAATCACTCCATAACTCCCCCATCATATCATCCCTTTCATTTACCCCATCCCCCCATAATTCCCACAATTCCATTCCATTCCGAATACAACTCATTCCATATTCCACAAAAGTGTCCGGTGTTTGATTAGTAACGAAGAGGTGATTTCTTGATCTTGCTATGCTTAGTGTCGTCACACAATCACCCCACTCCTTGTTGCTTGTAAGGTAATAGACTTTCCCCTCACTTTGAATTTCGATTCATAGATTGAATATAGAAAGTTGGGAGTTGGGTCTTGACCTTGGGTAATTGTTAGATGAAATTGCATGATAAACTTGGAAATTACAATGCCCTTGGAACGATAGATAGTGATTATGTAGCCTTATTGTATGTGATTATAAGCCTAAATGTAAGTTTCGACTTAGGGTTCCAAAGTTTGTCTTCAATTCTTGGTTAAAATGATTAATCGGAATCTTGAGAATGACAAACTAGCATGATTAAATGTTGAAATGCATGGTTAGACTAGGATATTGTTGAAGAGGGTCTAAGAGGTGAACTTGAAACCTGGCACAGATTACATCCACGATACCCTGTCTACTGACCGTAGACCAGTCTACGGACCATAGATTAGGTTCGTGGTTAGATGCACTTGTAAATATGACCAAGTATGAAACCACGGATGTGGACTACGGTCCGTAGATACGGACCGTTCTGTACATCCGTGGTTTCCATCTGCGACCAGTACTGGTGGCTCTCTGACCCACGGAAGAGATCCACGGACCGTAGATTGGGTTCATGGTTAGATGCACTTGAAAAAAAATTACCAAATGTAAAACCACAGATGTGAACTACGGTCCGTAGATCAATCTACGGACCGTTCTGCACATTCGTGGTTTCCATCTGCAAGCAAAAAATTTGCTGTCTAAAATTTTCATGGGACTTTGTCACTGTTCGTTTCTAATTCTAATATCAACTCTACAGGTACGATGGCACCCAAGAAGCTAGTCACCTACTCAAACCAGGGCAAGTCAAAATCTGCTGCCCCTAACTTCAAGTTAATCGATGAGGACATGGACACGGAGAAGGATCCAGCATACGTTTCTCCCAACACATGGACTTCTCCCACTGCACCTCGAGTCACCAGAGGCACCCCCAAAAGGTGCTTCCCGACGTAGTTACTGTCTCCCAGTCTGATGAGGAGCAAACACTGATCGGATGACCAACTGGGGCTGCTTCCAGTTCAGAGGGGTCTATGTTCGGGCTCCGAGTCTGCCCATGCTTCAGGATCCGAGTCTGCCCATGCTGCAGGGTCCAGTGCTAAATCAGCCACAGGGTTCGATGATAATGACTAAGCAGCCTCGTCTGATGAGGCCACTAGCTCGGAGTCCGTACTTGCACCACGGAATGATAACCCCACTCCATTAGCCGGCGAGCTAAATAGGTGTTGTGTAGAGGGCCAATGGAAAATTTATCAGGATGCCAAGATGATAAACAACAAACAGAAGATGGCCTGACTAATTACAGAGGAGGACAGAGTCCTCATGGGGTGCTTGCACACTCTTCCGGACATTCATCGGCTGTTTAACCTTCACAAGTATGACTGGATGGCTCGAGACCCAGGGACGTATAGCGAGGAGATTGTGTGGGAATTCTACGCCTCCTATGCTGCCACTCTCCGAGGTTCAATTTCCGAGAGGTTAAAGCCCCTAACTAAAGATCTTCTCACTTCCACTTTGGTTCGAGGTTGTCCAGTGGACATATCACCTACCACTATCAGCCGTTGTCTCTATGGTCCTACCACGGGTCACTCTTGGTCTCTCAACACAGCAGAGTTTGATTACAGATGGGACATCGTGTGAAGTGGCTCTTTCCAGAGGAACGATGAGCAGCGAGAGGCTGTTATACTATGGTTGGCTAGGTACATTGCTGCAGATGGCGAGCGTGCGGACTGGGTCGCCGCTCCACGGTTGGGCATCCGAAAGGCCACATTAAATTTTGTGGCCAAGTTCTTTTAGTTGCTGATACGTAACAGAGTGTCACCCACAAAAGCTGACAACCAAGTCACATGGCATAGAGCGGTCATGGTTGTGGCATTGGTAGCAAGAGTAGAGATTGACTTTGCCCGCATACTGCTGGCAGAGATTCACGAGAGTGCATTCAAGACCTACACTACTTACCCCTTTCTATGTCTAATTTTTCAATTGTGTAGGGACGCTGGAGTGCCGATCTGGCATTGTGACAAGTTAGTCCACCCTACAGGGGCATTGGATATAGGCCTCATTCGAGATGAGGCAAATGTTGTGGCACCTCGCAGAGAGCCCCAGGTTGAGGTACCTCCCTTGGGTGCTGATCTTGCAGACACAGTGGGGCAGGCACAGGGCGATGACCCCAGTATACCAGATCACACCACGACTATCTCGGCCTCCTCTTCTCAGGCAGCTAGTATGACTCCTAGCTCTTCCCGATCCACACAACAATTAGGAGCTACTGTTGTCCCATTGGCCAGAGTATAGAAATTAGAGGCTCAGATGGCCACACTGCTGCATCACATCCAACCGTGGATGCAAAAGTCGATAGCCGAGTCCGAGGCTAGAATGGAGCGAAGGATGGAGGGGATAATGGACTGGAAGGTCCAGGCTGTTAATAAGCGTCTTGATGCCTTTGAATTGCGAGTCCTCGAGCGATCAGCCTTGGACATAGATCTATCTGCTTTACAGGCTGAATTAGCTAGTCTCCGGACCGACGTTGATGCCATTCTTGCCACCCCTTCAGTTGAGCCTTAGGTTGCACCTATTGCACTGGTTGATGATACAATGCTGGATGTTTTATTCAGTGGGACCGCCGAGGAGGCACTTGAGCCTACACACGCCAAAGGTAAGCGGCACCGTTCTCGTCGCACTGAGGAGGAGAATGCTTAAAAGAGACAGCATAGGCAGAAGAAGGAGGCTAGGAAGGCTTCGATTTTAGACGAAGAGTTGCACCAACAGATGGTGCGTGAGAGAGTTGTAGGGGCATCGAGCTCTGCCCCACTTGTAGAGGTCTAGCCTATTTTGAGGGACGTTGTGAGCACCACTAATGGTGCGGTGAGATTGATAGAGAGCACTACTGAGGGTGCTATTATTGATGATGTGGGCACTACTGAGGGTGCCCCCACTATTGTTCCAGCGGGCTCCGAGAAACCGGACCCCCCTACTTGTTGATGATTCGTCGGCGCTTTACGCCACAGGTTGCTTCACTCGATCCATTTTCTTTTACTGTTTTTGTATGCATTGGGGACAATCGCATCTATTTTTGTTGGAGGTGGGGTAAATGGATTGTGAGTGATAGGGTGAAGTCTGAGTAACCCAACTCATAAATCCTCTCTTTAGGTTTTCTTGCCTGTGTTCTTTTTTCCCAAGAGACTGTTTAATTTCTGTTGAACCGGCATGTGTTAGGATCGTATGTGTAGAAGCATGAAACAAAAAGAAGGAAGCATGATGGCGTCAGATTCTGTGATGTGTGCTAGAATTTGTAGGCCGTAAGTTGATTGTGTTGGCTCTGAGTATGACTTGATAATGAACCAACTTGATGGCATGACTTAAGCTAAAACTTGAACTGGGTAATCTGATAATATGATAATCTAATAATGAAACAATGTGCCAAGAGTGTGTGAGAATAGTTGAGTGTTCAAACAGTGTTTGTGCAAAAAACTAGAACTTGCCCAGTTAGTCCTGCTAAGACAATTCAATCTAGAGGTTAGGAAGTGATCATAGGCCATTGTTCTGAAAAGTCCACAAATTGCCTAAAAGAAGGATCCAACCAAATTAAATAAATGCTCCCTTTGATCCAAATACTTTGAGCCTTAAATTAAACCAATTCTTTCTAAACCCCGAACTCACCTTCTTATAATCTACTATGTTGGCCCCGGTCCCAACTTGGACCTGTGCACTTCGACTTAGGCTAAAAGCCTAAGTTGAGGGTGGCTAATGTAAAAAGTAACTTCAATCTTGGCCCTGACCCGACAATGGGTATTGTGCACCTCAACTAATGGAAAATCCATAAGTTGAGGGTGGCTATGAAAGAGGAAACTGAAAGAAAAATGGATATGAAAAGAGTGATGTGGAAAAAAAAAAGAGGAAAGGATGTGACTTGTTGAAAGCTAAAAGAAAAATAAAATAAAAGTAAAAAGAGCTGCAAAGTCTAAAGTTACATCCGTGGTTGAAGAAAATTAAGGGAAAGAAGGTAAAACGATAGTATGACAAAAATCGGGCAAAAAGAGGTTGAAAGCCTAGTGTAATGTCAAGGAGGGCAGAAAGTCACTAAGTAGTACCCAAATGTACCACACCTGACCCTAAGCCTACGTTACAAGCCAAGAAAGTCCTATAGTGATCCTAGAGTCTAGTTTGGAGAGTCTAAACAGTGAAAATAAGGGCAAGCTTATGGCATTAAGAACTAACTGTATTTGAAATTACTTCTGAGTGTGAGTGTTGAATAAACCCTTGTAACATGAATGACATTCATTTTTTTTTTGAAAAGGGGATTTTGTTTGAAGTAAGGGCACTAGTTACATGGTTGGAAAGTTGGTACCTTGGTGATAGTGAGACGGTGTATGTTGTGTATCGGTTGGTAGATCTGTGTCATGGTTTGATCGGCATGAATTGGCTTGTCGAGTCCAAGAGAATGAATTTTGTACCCGAAATGAAGGGGGGGGGGGGGTAGAGACCCATGTGATTGCTTGGGCTTGAAATGCTTGCTTCTATACAAATGTCGTTTAGAGTCTTAGTGCATCGCTTGAGGACAAACAACGAATTTAAGTTGAGGGTGTTGATATACCACGAGTTTGGTATTTCTAATACATTTCACTTACAAGTTGTGTGTGTCTAGGGCCTTTTTGTATTGATTTTTATGTGTTTTTATCATATTTTGTAGGAAAGGTGTTCAGTCGCGGAAGTATAGAGACGGCTGAAAGAAATGCAAAAACAGGGCATTCACGGAGGTGATCTACGGACCGTAGGTCCATTGACGGTCCGTAGGTGATGACTATAGATCAGCAGGCAAGGTATGGAAGACAAATCAGGAAAATCTGACCAAGTGTGGAACCACGGTGGCCATTGACGGTCCGTAGATTGATTTACGAACCGTACTGGTGATCCGTAGATTGATACTACAAGGGTTCCAGTACCTGATTTTTTAAGATTCCAAGTGTGGAGCTACGGAGGGTACTGACGAACCGTAGATCGATCTACGGTCCGTACTGCAAGTCCGTTGTTTGCTTCAGAGGAGCTGATTTTTGGACGCTGAAATATTTTCCAAGTCCTGGCTGACGGAAGGGACTTACGAACCGTAGATCCATTGAAGGTCCGTAAGTCAGTCTCGTGGAATGAAGACGCGTGCCTGAACAAACTTTCCTTAATTTGTTTCCCTTTTAAATTAGGATTTTTTTTCTATAAATAGGGCATGTAAACCTCGTTTTTTAGGGTTGGACATTATTATTCGAGTTTTACTTTGTGACTTAGGAGATTAGGTTGCAAATCTAGCAAATATTGATTTCTTAATTTAGTTTTGAAGATTTTTGGTTTTGAAATTCAAGTTGAAGTTCTGGGTTTATTATTCTTCTTACGTAAGTTCATAATTCTTTCATCTAAAACAATGAATTGTGTTCATATGACTATGGGTAACTAAACTCCATAACTAGGGTTGTAGGATACATGAGCGACTAACAAAGTATGAATAGTAAATAAGCAATTCTTGAATAGTGTTTTGCATGCATTGATAATTCTTTCGTTCAAAAGTCTTTTTAACGAGTGCACGCGTTAGAACTCGCCTTGTATCTACTTGCCGGACCAAGGAGGTAATCAACAAGAAAATAATTATCAACATAGATTTAATGTGATACTATCTAATAGGCTAGTGTCGATTGGTGCGAAGTAATAACTAAGCCAAACATCGATTATGATGTCTAATATGAGGTAAAGGTAGGGGTTAGTAAATTATACACACGTAGCCGGACCAAGGTGCGGGGTGAAATTCTCTAGATGCCGGACCAAGGATTTAGAGATACCTAACTTATCACTTTGCATGTAATACACTAGGAAATAATTGTTATTACTAGGATTACTGAGTTATGAGCTTGTGGGGAACACATATACCCTAGTTAATTCTCTTATCTTGACAACAACCATAATTAACTTTTGTTTACTGAATTCTTACAATTTGTTTTAAAAAATCCCCTCTTTAATTACCTGTTTCTGGAAGTAATTTGACTAATTGAATGTAATTGTTTGTTAAAGTAAAGCCTAAACCATTTTCCTCGTGGGATCGACCCCAACCTACAAGTTGGGTTCTTTACTTGATAACGATCGCTTATGATTCTTTAGGGAGGTGTAATTTGAGCGTATCACTTTTGACACTCATGAGGAGGAACGTACATATCCTCCTTCTCCCCTCTATTCCTTCCTTAGTTACCACCTGGCCTTGAGGAATTTGCACGATGACTTCCTTCTTGATTTGCTAGGAAGTATACTTCGTTTTTGTACAACACTTAAAATTCCTTGATATTTTTGGCCAAGATATCTGGATGGGTCATTATTTTGGCTAAATGTTGGTCCCTCTCTTGATCCTTGTTGATTTTGGGCATCCGACCGAGGAGTTGGGATGCTATTGCATAGGGTTGTTGCATTATACTACCTGGAGAGAGTTGGTCAGCCACTCCTCTGTTCACAGAATCAAGACCTCTATAGAAACATTCCAGTAGCACCTTATCTGGGATTCCATGAGTCGGGGACTGCATCAATAGCTTCTCAAACCACAACCATGTCTCATGGATTGGCTCACCTTCCAAGCACTTGAAATTATGGATGTTATCTCAAAGAGTCATCATCTTCAAAGAAGGGAAAAATCGCACTTGGAATACTGTGACCAGCTCCATCCAAGAAGTAATGGAATCTCTTGGCAACTCTGCCAACTATTTACTTGCTTCTCCCATCAGAGAAAATGGGAACAACCCCAGCCAGACCGATTCTTGAGATATGTTCTTAAAGGAGAATGGTCCACAAACATCAACAAAATTCCTTATATGCTCATGGAGATGCTCATGAGCCAGGCCTCCGAACAAACCCTTAAGTTGGAGGAGCTGAAGCATAGTGCTTGTGATGTGAAAAACAACGTTTCCTTTAGCTGGAGGCAAACGAATGGCCCAAACACCACCCATTTGAGCTGGGTCGTTGAGGTTTCCAACATACTCTTGGTGGCCCACTTGGCTAGCATTGCTTCTGTTGACCCTCATTTCCTCCTCTGTTTTAACAAACAACACAAAAATAAAAAATAAAAGTAAGTAGATTCAACTATAGCTAAAAAGAACAAAATTCAACTTCACCAAAAGAATTTCAAACAACACCAATCCCCGAAAACGGCCCCATCTTGATTCAACGTTTCAAGCACACCTTATCCAATTCTAGGTGTCAACGATCGTAAATCAGTATAAAATCCAACTAAATGAGTTGGGGTCGAATCCCACAGGAAGAGGTATGTGTTTAGAATCCAATTAAGAAGTATGAATTCGGTCTAATCATCCATAAGAATAAACATTATTGGAAAAGAGATTACACAAATTAAAGGGATGACATGAATATCACATGGCGGGTTTTGGTTATAATTATCAACTACAAACAATCACAGACGATTTGAAATAACAATAGGGAGATAGATTCTTGGGATGTTATTGATTATAGGCAAATATATGCATATGGGTAATTGCAACTACTAGTAAATATCTAAATATCAGTGAGTAGGCTAGACTATAACGGAGATAGTTTTCTCTCAAACAACTACCTCGAATCAGGTGATTTCTTTCAAACAGCAACAAGCATGACAATCAAGAACAACCCACACCTTAATCCATTCACTCTCTCTAGCTATATGTGTGGGATTTGGGTTTGGATTCCCTCTCTCAAGCTAAACCCAAATCAACCCAATACCCACAAATCATCAACCAATAATCTTAGTTCTAAAACCTTAAACCACAACTAATGATTAAACTCACTTTTAAATAGCATTTAAACTTACAATTAGCAAAACCCATAAACTAATTTAGCCCATAATCACATGATCACACCCCAAGAATTGGGGTTTTAGCCAAGAATCATAAAAAAGATAAAAAAAACTATTACCAAATCGATTATCCATCAACTGGGTAAGAGAGATTTAGTCTTTACAATGCTCAATTTGAAGAAAATGTGAGAACCCACTTCCAACATCTCCAAATATAATTTTTTAAATCTTCAAAGCTAAAGAAAACTCTAGAGAAAAGTGCTTCTAAAACTAAGTTAATTTTTTAGCATAAGTTGTAATGTCTCCAACTCCCTAAACTAAATGTTCAAAATCTAATTTATAGTCACTGAAAATAAATTACGAAAGCCCATTCGACGAAGTAAGTCGGGCTCGCTGAACCACTCGGTGAGCCGCCCTTTGACCTCTTCCATTGCCTTTTCGCCTTGGCATTCAGCATCTTCAAGGCCTATAATTTTGGGCGGTCAACCTTGGCTTCACGAAACTACTCGGCGATACGCTGATTGATCTTTTTCGTTAACGACTTGGTTCTTCCCTTCAGGGATTGGCACACTGGAGCTATAGGCGATCAGATAGCCACTCGATGATTTGCCAAGTGACCTTGGTGATTACAAGGCTTGCCTTTCTTCATTTTTTCAGTTTTTTTTATTCCTCTTTGCCCGTTAGTGTCCTTGCTTTGTTCCTCAATCTATGTACCTGAAAATCAAGGATTTAACATCAGTTTATGGCACAAATTAAGAATTTCAGGACACTAAATCTATATAAACAAAGCCCTAAATAAGTCCAAATCTCGGACTCATCAGGGTTACCCCTGGGTCGTGACAAACTTGATAATCAGAGTACAAGGTTTAGAATGGTTCGAGGATGTCTCAAAATCACGTCTAATAGATTCTTGTTCATAAGTGTGGAGCGCGCCACATCTTATGAATTAGAAGCTATTAGATGCTTAGGAAACTTCACTTCTTCCTTTCTCTAAGTCGTGCTATCGAGTTTAACTCTATAAGGTAATTCTCATAATCCTTACCCGATGATATACATGATATGACTACTAGAAGGGCTTTTGCAAGAAAGATCGAGGGAGAAGAGATTAACCAATGTGCTCCTTCTCAAGCTCCTCAAGCTCCGGTTGACCCTTTGGCTGACCAAGTGACCAATGTGGAGTCTAGAACGACTTTTCAAGTGTTAGCTCAAGTCGTGACGGCCCAAGCCAATAGGGAGGTGGTGAACCCTGTGAACCCAAATGTGGGTACGACGGCATCAAGAGTAAGGGACTTCACAAGGATGAGTCCTTTGGAATTTCATGGTTCTAAAGTTGAGGAAGATCCTAAAGAGTTCATGGATGAGGTCTATAAGGTGTTGGCTATCATGAGAGTGACTCCGGTAGAGAAGGTGGAATTGGTCGCTTATCAACTCAAGGGGGTTGGTCAAATTTGGTTTAACTAATGGAAAGAGGCAAGATCGGTAAATGCGGGTCCCTTGGAATGAGAGAGGTTTAAATCCGCTTTTCTTTAGAAGTTATTTCCTCTTGAGATGAGGGAGGCTATGATGTTTGACATAATCAAAGACACAACTTCCAATTCAAGTGTCAACGATCACGTGTAGTAATATAACCCAACCGAATGGGTTGGGGTCGAGTCCCAAGGGAGCGGTTAGTAATTGAGAATTAAATAGAAAAGTCAAATTATGTTCTAGTCAATTATAGCTATAGACATTAACGAGTAAAAATATGATGAATTAAAAAGGGTGACACAAATGTCAATTATCAATGGAGGTTTTGTATTCAACTAATAAACACAAATAACAAGAATATAAAAATGCGAATTAGGGAGACGAGATTCTTGGGATGTGATAGGAATATGGGATAAAATAAACAACCGGGTAAATGCTATTGATAGTAAATTGCTGAACATTTGTAACTAAGCTAGACTTTAGTGGGGATATATTTTCTCTCGAACAACTTACCCCGAATCAACTCGGTTTCTCTAGAACACCGAGTTGCAACAATGAAGCACAGCCTTCGCCTTAGCCCATTCACTCTCTCGAGCTGAATGCATGGGAAAAGGTCTAGGATTCACTCTCTCGAGCTGAACCCACAACGACCAAAGAAGCACAAGCTATCAATTTAGTAGTATTGGTTTTAAAATCTCTCTCTTGAGGAAGCCAAAAATACTAAGATGAAATCGTATTTGCAACTACAATCCCATTAAATTCAAACACAACTACTAAACGAAATCATATTTAAACAACAAATAGACTAACAATAAGCAATACCCAATAGTAAATTTAACCCATATTCACAAAAATGCACCCCAAGAATTGGGGTTTTAGCTAGACATGAAAACAAGATAGAAATCGATGCCAAAAAGTGTTTCCATCAAATGGGTACAATAGAAAATGTCTTTAAACATGTCTAAGATGAAGGTTCTTTGATGCCCACTTCCAATTTCTTGAAGATGAAAACCTTCAAAACATTCAAGCTCAAGAAAAATGTCTCCCCAAAACTCTAAGAACTAAAACTGAAATATTCTAAAAATCAGTAATAATTCACTACAACTTGCTACTAAGCTACATATTTAAATGGGCATTTATAGTTTTCAAAAATTTGTGCTGCGAAGGACCACTCGGCGCAGTTAGTCGGGATCGTCGATGCACTTGGTGATCCGCCCTTTGGTATGGTTCATCGCCTTTCAACTTTTGCCTTCAACATATTCGCATTTTGAATCATTGGAAAATATGGTGTTGCTTTGCAGAACTGCTCGGCAACGCGCCGACTACTCCCTTTCATTGCCAACTTGATCTTTTTCTTCAAGGCTCAGAACACTGGAACTTTGGGCGAGGTTAAGGCCATTCGGCGACTCGCCTAATGCATTAGGAGATCCTCAGGCCTTCATTTCTTCATTCTTTTAGCCGCCTTGTTGCTTTTTTGCTTGATAGCACACATGCTTTGTCTCTCAACTCAAATACCTGAAACTTAAGGATTTACATCAATTATTGATATAAAATATGCATTTGAGGACACTAAATCGATCAAAATAAATCCCTAAATGAGTCCAAATTGTGGACTCATCAACACCCCTAACTTAAACTTTTGCTTGTTGATATTTGTGTAACTAAGACACAACTTCCAATGCAAGTGTCTACGATCATACAATAGTAAAGTAACCCAACAAAGGGTTGGAGTCGAGTCCCAAGGGAGCGGTTCCTGAAAATTAGTGATTAAGCGCGAAAGTGCTAAAGATAACCATAGCTAAAGACTTTATCGAATAAATACATGACAAATTAAAGGGTTTGACACGAGTGTCAATTATCAATGGGGGGTTTTGTAAACAAGTAAAGAGCAAAATCAACAAAAATAAAGAGAGATACGAATATGGGGATGGGATTCTTGGGATGTGATGGGAATACGGGATAAACTAGATCATTGGGTACATGCTTTTGATAGTAAATTCGTTGAATATTTGTGACTAGGCTAGACTATAGTGGGGGTAAGTTCTCTCTCGAGCTACTTACCCCGAATCAACTAGGCTTCTCTCGAACACCGAGTTGCCGCTTTAAGAACAGCCTCCGCCTTAGCCCACTCACTCTTTCGAGCTGAGTGTGTGGGAGAAGGACTAGGGTTCACTCTCTCGAACTGAACCTCATGTCGACCTAATCCCACCGGCCATCAATTTAGTAGTCTTAGTTTTACGATATCTCTATCGAGCAGGCCAAAAACACAAAGGTGAAATCGTATTTGCAACTACAATTTCATTAAGTTACACCACAACTACTAAACGAAATCACATTTACACAACAAATAAACCATCAACAAGCAAGACCCAACAGACAATCTAACCCATATTCACAAAATCACACCCCAAGAATTGGGATTTTAGCTAGACATGTAAAAGAGATAAAAAGTTATACCAATCTCAGTTTCCATCAATGGGTATGCAAGATTAAGTCTTAAAACAAGCCAAGCGTGAAGAATCCTCAAGACACAAGTCCAAAATCTTGGAGTTGAAATCCTTTGAATCTACAAGTTCTTCAAAAACCCTCTCCAAACTTAGAGAGAATATTGTCTCTCAAAATTGTATTCTTAACTTAATACAACTAAGACTGACTCCTAATAATAAAAACAGAACTAGTATTTATAGTTTTCAGAAAATATGTTGTGAAGGAGCCATTTGGTGCAGTTAATTGGGATCGCCGATACACTCGGCGATCCGCCCTTTGGTCTGCTTCATCGCGTTTTAGCTCTTGCCTTCAGCATCTTCGCATCCTGGATCATTGGGCGGTATAGTACTTCTTCGCGGAACTGCTCGGAGACATGCCGACTGCTCCATTTCACCACCGATTTGATCTTTTCCTTCAGGGCTTAGCACACTAGAGCAAATGACGAGAATAAGACGTTTTGGCGACTCGCCAAATGGGTTCGGCAATTCTCAGATCTTCATTTTTTCGTTCTTTCAACTGCCTTTGTTCCTTTTTTGCTAAGTAGTGTACATGCTTTCCCTCAAAACTCCAAATACCTTAAACTTAATGGTTTTCATTTGAGATAAAATATGCATTTGAGGACACTAATTCTATCAAAATATAGCCCTAAATGAGTCCAATTTGTGCACTCATCAACACCCCCAATTTAAACTTTTGCTTGTCCTCAAGCAAACTCAAGTTCAGCCGTTCAAAAAGGGTGTCTCGAACAATGCTACATAAGACTCGATCATGAATGCACACAGCAAGACTCAATTTACTTATGCAAAGATCAAATGTGCACTCAAAGATTCAAGTTGTGACTCACCAATTTCAAAGAATCTCATTCTCACAATACTTGCTTCAAATGCAAGTTCAAGCTCAACTATAGTGTTCAAATGCCCTCACACAAAGAATGATTCCATATTCACACAATGGTTCACAGTTTAAAGCTTTGGAATTAGATGCAACGCTCACACTCACAAAGATGAAAACAATGCATAATTTCACCCATTGGTTTGCCCGTATTTTCCATCAGCTCACTCAAAATTACAAAGGTCTTTTCAAGGCTTGTAATAGGGTTGAGTGCAAAGGTATGGTCATTTAGGCTCAATGACTTTTATCCTCATGAACTGTGGTACTCACAACACTTCCTTTCCTCTTCCTTCATCATTTTCTTTAGTGCTCATAAGTCATCCTATTATTCACTTTCCAGGAATTGTTTAGAAACCCTATTCCTTTTATACTTTTCAACTTTATTCCACAACTTTTCTTTCTCATTTTTTTCTCTTTGTTTTTTTTTATATATAGAGGGGTTCTATTTTTCTCAACACCATGGGTTAAAGGAGACTTTCATTGCACTTCTTGACTTGCCGTTATCTTTTCACCACACCCCCAACTTTAGGCTTTTGGCCTAAGTTGGCTATTCAATTAACCACAACCTCATGAGGATTATGAGTGATGGATAAAGAAAGGTCATTGTTTTCATCAAGTTTCTTCCAAATAAAGGTAAGGCTCAAGGGGTGTTCAAAAGCGGTTCACACACTCACAAGGTAGGTCACAAAAGAGGTATATGTCAAATTGGCACACACTCTTAGAAATTGCCTAAGATCATATCAAGAGAGAGCATCACTTAGTTGACCAGACCAACGGGGCAAATTCTAGGATCCATCATGCATAGTTCACAGGTAAGCTCATCACACTAGACATTGACACTATAAGTCAAACAAGACTCCACACTTTCGCTAGTGTGCAATGATCATCACAAGAGAATCAATTTGATACTAGGCTAGTCATAACGAGATGCAAAGAGTTCATATATTATCTATGCAACTTCATTTGGCCTCATCGTAGCCACACATTCAAGTTCGTTCGATTGAGAGCACTATTCAAGTCATAGGTATTGATCGAAATCGAGACTCAAATTTTACAAAAGAACAGCCACATTCAACACACGAGAGGTGGCAAAAATATACGGCCGGGTCAAAATCATTTCGCAATTTAAAATAAAAGGAGCCATAAGCTCAAACATCCACAGAAAGCAGTGTAAACACAATTTAAGCACAAAGCCCAAATATAAACAAAGGTGGGCCTCACCCCACCACAAATAAAAACATTTTTCCTCAAATGCAAATGAAAGTATCCAAAAGTAAAAGTATGTAAATCAGAGAGGGAGGTAAAGAAAGGTCCTGTCTACATAGTTGCTCCATCTGTCGGGACTTCAGTGCCCGGTGTAGTGCTCTGAATATGGACATCAGTGCCCGGAGTAACCTTAAAAGGAATAGAAGTGCCAGATCCACTAGAAGCTGATGTGGACGTCTCAGTCGCTAATGTCTGGGTCACCGGTTGCACAACCGTTTCTACAAGATTTGGCAACTCTCTGAATATGCTCTCATCTCCTCATCGTGTGCTGCTATCAGCTCCTCTTCGGTCTTTGCATCTAACACCTCATCTATTGTGCCATCCCTCTGCACATCTCTGGTGGTAGTAGGAGGAATCCCCAAGGTCTCAGGAGCATCCTTGTCATCTGTTCACTCTGAATCAATGAAGTGAAGTCGGTAGACTTCAAATAGTCTACTCCTTCCTCAAATCTGCCACTTCGGCTTTCAAAGTTGAAACCTCAAATATCTCTCCCTGTCTGCTCTCACACGCAATGACTCTAGTAGCCAGATCATCAACAGAAGCCCTAAAGGGGGTCATTGCAGCCAAGATAGCAATATCGATCATCTCTAGGATGGATAACTCCAACCGAGTCACCCTCACATCCACTGAATAGGCCAGATTCCCCATTTTCAGGATCATTGCCTGAGTAATCTTGGCAGATTGGGAGGATGATGAAACAACTGGGACCTGTGAAGAAGAGGAAGGGGTAGGTGTACCTAAAGGCCTAGAGGCCAGAGTCGGTGCAGATGCCTCTGCTTGTAATGTGTCAACATCGACCTCTGGGGACATATCTGCCAGAGCTGCTCTCCTCCTGTCAACCTCCTCTCGTGTGTACTCGGCCTAAATACGCCAGATCTCAGTGGAGGAAGACGGGGTGATATCAATATCCTTCGTAATGTCTCAAGGTACTTCAGCACGCTGACACAACTCGGTGATCAAGATTGGAAATGGCAGAGAAGTCAGCTTCTGTTTGGCTCTAATGGCCATCTCCTGTGAAATTAGCAGTCCCAGGTCAATGTGTCTCCTAGACATGATAGAACCAAGGCAAGCTACCTTAGGATGGCGCAAAATGGACTCATTTTGGGATGACATTACGGTGCTGCCGATGAAGCCAAACCAGAACCTGGCAGCAATGTTCAAGTCCCTCTTCTCAATAGGGGCTCCTATCCCGATCCACCTCGGGGTGGTGTCAGAAATTAAAGGAGCCAACCAACCCTTCAAATCATCTAGGGACTGAACAATAGGCAACCCCTCGTAAGGAAGTACAGAGTGCAGTGGTCTACCCAATATAGTGTTAATATACTCATTGTGGCACTCAACTTCTTTGCCTCTGACCATGACCGACTTTACTTGTCTAAACTAGCTTGCCTTCTTCTTGTTCTTGGGCACCAACTCCCTATAAGCTGTGTAGAATTCCCTAACCCAAGAAAGAATGTAAGGGCCTCGAGGCCTTATGAACTGCTCAAACTCATGGTATCGGAGGGTGTCAATCACATCAGGATACTTGCCTTCCAGGCCTTCCGTAGATAATAGTTTCTCCTCTAGGATGGTCCGTACCCCATCACCTTTCAATCTATTTAGTAGTCTATGTAGAGGAATGATAGGGGGTGCAGGGGCCACTGGGGTTCCTGAGCTAGCACTGAATCTATTACAGGAAGAGTGGCAACTGCAGGAACTCTGGTAGGCGAGGATTGAGATCTAGCTTGACGTATACTCCTTTGATGAGTCAAAGGCTCCTCGTCTTCTGGTTCAGAAAATTCCACCTAGGTTTCAATAGCTACGCCTTTCCTAGCTATGTGCTTCTTCCTTTTTCTTTTATCTCCTAGTGGGAGTTCTACTCCTTTCCTCTTTGGAGGATTTGACCCCCCCCCCTTCATTTATGGTTATACCATTTGCTTTCTTCTGAGGTTGCATGGTTAATTTTGTAAGTACCATATCTGCAAAAGATTGAACAAATTCGGAGAAAATCAAACATAAGAACAGAAAATCTATTGCAGACAGACTCGCCGATCCATTCAGCGAGTCGCCAAACCTCTTTGGCGAGCTAGTTTGGGCTCGTCGAAGGGATTGGCTTAAAAATTAAGGCAAGGCGGTGATGTGAAGGCCCTTTCAGTGAATCGCCGACTACTTTCAGCGAGCAAGGATTTGTCCGCCAAAAGTTACAATGCAACAAGAGTTTTAGGGGTGCAGACAAAGGGTGATTAATCAGACTTTCGGCGGATCACCGAGTGCTTTTAGCAACCTCAAGCTTTCACGCCGAAAGTCACAGAATCAACAACACATATAACAAGAGATTAAAGGCGATATGGGGTCATTAGGCAAACCGCTGAGTGGTTCGGCGAGCTCTACCCATCTCACCGAACAGGCCAACGTGCCTATTTCCAAACTACCTTCTCGAATTCAACCCCGTAACCCCCATAAACAAAATCAAAGCATGCACTAATGGAATTCAATCAAGACCTGTAATACCCATCACCCCGAGATACTCAGAGTTTTCCCAGTTTTGCCAAATTTGGCCATTTGACAATATTTTCTCTTAAGAGTGGTGTTACCCGCTTTATCATTGAGCAATTTTCATCATTTAGCACAAACATGGGCTACTCAGACTTCATCCAATCAATCTAAACAACACGCAACCACAACCCGATACAATTTCATTTATTTAAAATCACAAAAATTACGGGCATTTGACGATCAAAACAATACGGGCAAGATTTTCAAATTAAAATTTGGCATTTAAGCATTCTAAATCTATCAGAGAGGCCCAACACACAACAACATGGTATGATCATTGCAAGTGAATACAAGATTTTCGAATGTAAACTCGGGATTCGGAAACCAACCTTATATGCTAATTAAAACGCAATTGAAAAGCTAGGTGGCAAAGAAATCCTAGTTCCGAGCACTAATAAACAACTAAAATACTAATGGAATATAAAAATATTGAAAATACTACGTTGGTGTGAGTTTGTGAAGATTAAAAGCGAGGGAAAGTGAAGGATTTCAAATTCTAAGACTCTTGGCCATTATAAACCGTCCAGTTCACGCCCATTCGGCGACATTAGTCGTAATCATCGATCCACTCGGTGACACACTGAGTGGTCACTTAGCTCCGAGTTTTACAGGACTCCAAGTTAGTCTTGTGTGGGGTCAAATCGGGCACGCCGACAATTTCAGCGATTCACCGACTGACCATTTTACTCGTCAATATGCATTTTCCAAACACCTTCAGCATTTAAACGTGCACCACTAACACACCATTATTTATAAAAGCAAACAAAAGCATCTAAAACCTTGGGTTGCCTCCCAAGAAACGCCTTAGTTAACGTCGTGGCACGACGCAAGTCTTTACTCACTCTCCATTGGTAGGGTTGGTCCAAGTGTTACTGGGTAACCCCAATAGTTCATTTGAGTGAAGATGAGGTACTGCATAACTCATGAGTGTCCTGATCAGCTGGATCAATCTAGAATGGGAGCCAATCATTTGACTCAACACTTCAATATTCTCCTTCATCTCTTCCAACATTCGATCTTGTTCGGTGATCTTTTGGAGAATGATTTGGAGTGTTTCCTCAACACGATTGTTCTCCCTGTCTCTAGACTATTTCCGCTCATGAGGGGGTATGTACCTCCCTTGGCTCTTGCACTGGTTTTCCACCTCTGATATTTTGGTGGCTAACTCATTCAACTGAGTTACCAGTGCGGTTAACTTGAAGTCCATCTCGACTTCTGACTCGTCTCAGCCAAGTTGCTACCATTTCCCTCAGCCATGCTCAGGACATCTGCCTATATCAACAACTTCAAAGCAAAACAAAACTAAAAATAAAGTTAGTAAACTATGGCTATCAGAAGCAAAGTTCGACTTAATAAAATAGTTTCACGTAACACCACTCCCCGACAGTGGCGCCATTTTGATGTTTGCGTAATCAAGACACAACTTCTAATGCAAGTGTATATGATGGTACAATAGTAAAGTAACCCAACCAAGGATTGGGATCGAGTCCCAAGGGAGCGGTTCCTGAAAATTAATGATTAAGCGCGAAAGAGCTAAAGTTAACCATAGCTAAAGACTTTATCGAATGAAGACATGACAAATTAAAGGGTTTGACATAAATGTCAATTATTAATGGGGGGTTTGTAAACAAGTAAAGAGCAAAATCAACAAAAATAAAGAGAGATACAAATATGGAGACGGGATTCTTAGGATGTGATAGGAATACGGGCTAAACTAGATCATTGGGTACATACTTTTGATAGTAAATTCGTTGAATATTTGTGACTAGGCTAGACTATAGTGGGGGTAAATTCTCTCTCGAGCAACTTACCCCAAATCAACTCGGTTTCTCTCGAAACACCGAGTTGCCGCTTTAAGCACAGCCTTCGCCTTAGCCCACTCACTCTCTCAAACTAAGTGTGTGGGAGAGGGACTAGGGTTCACTCTCTCGAGCTGAACCTCATGTCGACCTAATCCCATCGGCCATCAATTTAGTAGTCTTAGTTTTACGATATCTCTCTCGAGTAGGCCGAAAATACAAAACTGAAATGTATTTGCAACTATAATTTCATTAAGTTCCACCATAACTACTAAATGAAATCACACTTTACACAACAAATAAAAGACCCAACATATAATCTAACCCATATTAACAAAATTGCACCTAAGAATTGGGGTTTTAGCTAGACATGTAAAAGAGATAAAAAGTTATACCAATCTCAGTTTCCATCAATGGGTATGAAAGATTAAGTCTTAAAACAAGCCAAGAGTGAAGAATCCACAAGACCCAAGTCCAAAATCTTGGAGCTGAAATCCTTTGAATCTTCAAGTTCTTCAAAAACCCTCTCCAAACTTAGAGAGAATATTGTCTCTCAAAATTGTATTCTAAACTTAATAAAACTAAGACTGACTCCTAAGAATAAAAACTGAACCAGTATTTATAGTTTTCAGAAAATGTGTTGCGAAGGAGCCATCAGGCGGAGTTAGTCGGGATCGCCGATACACTCGGTGATCCGCCCTTTGGTCTGCTTCATCGCCTTTCAGCTCTTGCCTTCAGCATCTTTGCATCCTGGATCATTGGGTGGTATAATACTACTTCGCGAAACTGCTTGGTGACACATCGACTGCTCTATTTCACCGCCGATTTGATCTTTTCCTTCAGGGCTTAGCACACTGGAACAAACGGCAAGGATAAGACCTTTTGCCGACTCTCCGAATGGGTTCGGCGATTCTCAGATCTTCATTTCTTCGTTCTTTCAGCTGCCTTTGTTCCTTTTTTGTTAAGTAGTGTCCATGCTTTCCCTCAAACTCCAAATACCTGAAAGTTAACGGTTTTCATCAGATATTGAGATAAAATATGCATTTGAGGACACTAATTCTATCAAAATATAGTCATAAATGAGTCCAATTTGTGGATTCATCACTTGTCCTCAAGTAAAACTCAAGTTCAGCATTTCAAAAAGGATGTCTCAAATAGTGCTACACACGACTCAATCATGAATGCACACAAAAAGTCTCAACTTACTTGTGCAAGGATCAATTGTGCACTCAAAGTTTCAAGTTGTGACTCACCATTACCAAAGAATCTCAAGCTCACTATACTTGCTTCAAATGCAAGTTCAAGCTCAACAAAGTTATTCAAATTCCTTCACAAAAAGAATGATTCCATATTCACTCAATGGTTCAATCAATTAAAGTTCTGGAATCAAGATCAACATACTCACACTCAAAAAGATAAACACAATGCATGATTTCACCCATAGGTTTTCCCTTATTTTCCAATCAATTTTTTCTTCATCTCATTCAAGATAAAAAAGGTCTTTTCAAGGCTTGTAATGGGGTTAAGTGTAATGGTATGGTCATTTAGGCTTATAGGCTAAAAATCCTCATGAAATGTGATGTGAACAACACCTTCTTTCCTTCTCTTTATCAATTTCATTCAAGCTCAAAAGTCACCTCTTATTCATCTTCCACGAGTCATTGGGAACCCCATTTTCTTTGTATTTCCACAACTTTATTTCACAACTTTTTCAATCTTTTTTTTTATATGGAGGGGTTCCATTTTTCTCAAAACATGGGCATAAGGGACTTCTTTGAATTTACTTGATTTGCCATCTCTTTTCACCACACCCCCAACTTAGTTGACTATTCAAACAGACCACAAATCACGAGGATTATGGGTAATGGGTCAATAAAAGGTAGCAAAGTTATCAAGTTTCTTCCAAGAAAAGGTTTAGGCTCAAAGGGTACTCAAAAGAGGTTCACACACTCACAAGGTAAGCAACAAAAGGGTAATAATTTCAAATTGGTCCACACTCTTTAAAGTTGCCTAAGATCATCTCAAGAAATTGCATCACTTAGTCAACCAGACCAACGGGGCAAATTCTAGGTGTCATCATGCATGGTTCACGGTAAGCTCATCACACAAGGGATTGACACCAAAGTCAAACAAGAATCCACACTTTCTCTTATGTGCAATGTTCATCACAAGAGACTCGATTCGATAATTTGCTAGTCACAACGAGATGGAAAGAGTTCACATATTGTCTATGTAACTTCACTTGGTCTCATCGTAGCCGCACATTCATGTTCGTTTGATTATGAACACTATTTGAGTCATCGATATTGATCAAAATCGAGACTCAAATTTGCTAAAGAACAACCACATTCAAGTACATACAAGAGTGGGAAATTTTTTTTGGAAGGGTCAAAATCTTTTATAATTAAAGCAAAAAGAGCCACAAGCTCAAACATCCACAGAAACAGTATAACACAAATTTAGCACAAAGCCCAAATAGATAAACAAAACATCAATCACAAAAGAAAGGTGGGCCTCACCCCACCACAAATAAAAGTATTTGTCCTCAAATGCAAACAATTTAATACTATCCAAAATTTAAAATAATGAAAGATAGAGAGGGAGGTAAAGAGGGGATCTTGTCTACTCAGTTGCTCCATTTGTGTCTGTTGCATCAGTCTGGATTTGGGCATTAGAGCCCGTAGTCACCATGAAAGGAACAATAACACCAAACTCATCAAGGGCTGCCACAGGTGTATCCGCCAAAAATCTCCGTACAACTGAGAAAAGTCCCCGGGCCCATGAAGGAACAGAGGTGTCTCGGAGAGTAGGCCTTTTGCCTTTGCTTTTATCTCTAGATGGGTGTTCTTGCTTTCCCTTCTTTGGAAGATTCGACCTCTCTTCATTTATTTTAAAATTCAGTGCTCTAATTTTTCAGAGTGGCACGATTTTCCCAGCAACTTTCAATCTAGCCATGTCTGCAAAGCTTCGAGGCAAAGTTAGAAAATATTCGAACAAAAGTATTGAAAATCAGTTGCGGTCAAACTCGCCGAACTGGTCGGCGAGTTGCCAAATTGCTTCGGCGACCCAGGCTTCTTGCCGAAAGTTACAGAGCCAAACAACAGGTATAGCATGAATTTAAAGGCGAAATAGAGACATTAGGTGAACCCCCGAGTGGTTCGGCGAGCTCGGCCCAGCTCGCCAAACGACCCAACGTACCTATTTTCAACCCAACTTCTCGAACTCAATCCCATGACCTCTGAAAACAAAATCAAACAATGAGCTCCTCAAATTCAAACAGGTCCCATATCATACGAACACAACCCCATAAGATTTACCATAATCCAATGCACCAAATTACGGGGTTTCAATATTTAGAGCAATATGGATAATGCTTTCAAATTAAAAATAGGCATTCAAACATTTTTAATCCTATCAGAGAGGCTCAGCACACGACAATACAATCAAATCACTTGCATAAGAGTTCAAAACATCAAAAATAACTTGGGGATCGGAAAACCAACCTTAGATGTTGATTAAGTGAAAATTCTAATTGCTAGGCAGCAATGTATTCCAAGTTCCAAGAACAATGAGAACTAACACACTTAGAGAATGCAAAAATATAGGGAATAATGTGCAGGTGTGAGATTGGGAGGATGAGAATGCATAAAAGTTAAAGAGTTTGAGAATTTAAACCTTTGGCTTCAAAAATCATCCAGTTCTTGCCCATTCGGTGACATTAGTCGTGATCGCCAAACCATTCGGTGTCATGCCGAGCAATCACTTACCTTGCTGAGTTTTATAGAACCCCCAATAAATTCGGGAGTCCAAACGGCAGTAAGAATCGAAATCACCGACCAGGTCGGCGACTCACCAATAATTTCTTGTGCACGCCGAGTTTTACAAACTCTACCTTAAAGTTTTCTTAAGTCCAACAGCGGTCCGAGTGGAGGTCGTCGACCTTATTTGTGATGCGCTAACTAGAACGTTTTGCTCACTAGTCTCCTTCTTTCCTAACACTTTCCACACTTCATCCTGAACAACCAACACACAATTATTTTACAAACAAACAAAAAGCAATAAAAAGGGTTTTGGGTTGCCTCCCAAACAGCGCATTAGTTAACGTCGTGGCACAATGCGAGTCCACCTTCAAACCTCATTCTTCGGATTAGCCATAGTATCACTAGGAAAACCCCCTTGCTATCTCGAATTGAGATGAGATGATATACGACCCATTTGGGTCTCCAACTTCTTTATTAACACTAAATAAGAGGTAACGGTCTGGCTAAGGGTAGACACATCCTCTTTCATTTCTTTTAAAATCTTGTCTGACCCTTCAACTTTGTTGAGGATACGAGAGACCATATCCTCAAACCTACCACATTCCAAATCCTTAGGCTTTTGGTGCTCGTGGGGAGGCACATACCTATCCTTCTCCACATCCTTCCAATTTGGATTACGGTCCCTCCATTCACGATCCCGATCCTTCCAACCTTCATCCCTAGTCCAACCTTGGTTACCACCCTACCTCGGGTAGTTTGAACGATAACCACCGCTTTGGTTGGCTAGAAAGTTTACCTCTTCATTATACAAATCTTCAAACTTTGTCTTCTCAGGATTAGCACACCCGACACCCACGACATTGACACTTCGAGCACCAGCTCCCATGACATTTTTAGACAAAATGTCAAGTTGTGTCATGATCTTGGCCATGTTCTGGTCCCTTTCTTGGTCCTTCTCCATTTGTTCCTTATTTAACTTGAACGTGAGAGGGGAGACTTGGTCCTCACGGGTATACCATGCCCTGTTGATGGTAGTCATACCATCCAAGAGTTGAGCTGCTATCGCATAAGGTTGCTGAATCAAACCTCTCGGAGAAAGTTGGTTAGCAACACCCTTATTTACCGAGTCCAAACTCTGGTAAAAATACTGTAGCAATACGTTATTAGGCAAGTCATAGGTTGGGCACTGAAGCACCAGCTTCTTGAATCGCAGCCAAGTTTCATGAATTGGCTCGCCTTCTAGACGCTTGAAGCTTTGAATGCTATCCCGAAGAGTCATCATCTTCGAGGGAGGGGAAAATTGCACTTGAAATGCGGTGACTAACTCCTCCCAAGAAGTGATTGATTTGTGTGGCAATTCAGCCAACCAATTACATGCCTCCCCCATCAGAGAGAACGGGAATAACATCAACTGGACTAACTCCTGAGAGATGTTCTTGAAGGAGAATGGTCTGCATACATCCACGAAGTTTCAAAAATGCTCATGAGGATTCTCAGGGGTCAATCCGGTGAAAAGTCCCTTCAGTTGCAAGAGTTGCAACATAGTGCTCGTGATGTGGAACACTGCATTCCCTTCGTTTGGAGGTAAGCGAATGACACCAATACCTCCCATGAGATGGGGCTCGTTGACATCGTTGAGGTTTCCGATGTCATCTTGATGGACTACTTGGCTGCCATTGCTGCCATTTACGCTCATAATTCCTGTTTTCAACACACACAAGCAAAAACAAAAATAAATATTAAGTAAGTATCACTATAATTAACAATAACAAAAATACTACTTAACTAAAGATTCTTAACTAACACTAGTAACCGGCAGCGGCGCCATTTTGATGTTTGACGTAATCAAAGACACAACTTCCAATTCAAGTGTCAACGATCACGTGTAGTAATATAACCCAACCGAATGGGTTGGGGTCGAGTCCCAAGGGAGCGGTTAGTAATCGAGAATTAAATAGAAAAGTAAAATTATGTTCTAGTCAATTATAGCTATAGACATTAACGAGTAAAAATATGATAAATTAAAAAGAGTGACACGAATGTCAATTATCAATGGGGGGTTTGTATTGAACTAATAAACAAAAATAGAAAGAATATAAAAATGAGAATTAGGGAGATGGGATTCTTGGGATGTGATAGGAGTATGGGATAAAATATACAATCGGGTAAATGTTATTGGTAGTAAATTGCTGAACATTTGTAACTAAGCTAGAATTTAATGGGGGTAAATTTTCTCTCAAACAACTTACCCCGAATCAACTCGGTTTCTCTTGAACACTGAGTTGCAGCAATTAAGCACAATCTTCGACTTAGCCCATTCACTCTCTCGACCTGAATGCATGGGAGAAGGTCTAGGATTCACTCTCTCAAGCTAAATGCATGAGATAAGGTCTAGGATTCACTCTCTCGAGCTAAACCCACGGAGACCCAATAACCACATGCTATCGATTTAGTAGTTTTGGTTTTAAAACCTCTCTCTCGAGGAAGCCAAAAACACTAAGATGAAATCATATTGGCAACTACAATCCCATTAAGTTAAAACACAACTACTAAATGAAATCACATTTAAACAACAAATAAACTAACAATAAGCAATACCCAATAGTAAATTTAACTCATATTCACATAATCACACCCCAAGAATTGGGGTTTTAGCTAGACATGAAAAAGAGAAAGAAATCGATACCAAAAAGTGTTTCCATCAAATGGGTACAATTGAAAATGTCTTTAAACACGTCTAAGATGAAGATTCTTTGATGCCCACTTCCAATTTCTTAGAGATGAAAACCTTCAAGCTCAAGAACAATGTCTCTCAAAAACTCTAAGAACTAAAACTGAATTATTCTAAATATCAGTAATAATTTACTACAACTTGCTACTAAGCTACATCTTTAAATGGGCATTTATAGTTTTCAAAAATTTATGTTGTGAAGGACCACTCGGCGTAGTTAGTCAGGAGTGTCGATGCACTAGGCGATCCACCCTTTGGTCTGGTTCATCGCCTTTTAGCTTTTGCCTTCGGCATCTTCGCATTTTGAATCATTGGGTGATATGGTATTGCTTCGCAGAACTATTCGGTGACTCACCGACTGCTCCCTTTCATCGCCAACTTGATCTTTTCCTTCAGGGCTCAGCATACTGGAACTTTGGGCGACGTTAAGGCCATTAAGTGACTTGCCTAATGTATTAGACGATCCTCAAGCCTTCATTTCTTCATTCTTTCAGTCGCCTTGTTCCTTTTTTACTTGATAGCGTCCATGCTTTGTCTCTCAACTCAAATACATGAAACTTAAGGATTTACATCAATTATTGAGACAAAATATGCATTTGAGGACACTAAATCGATCAAAATAAATCCTTAAATGAGTCCAAACTGTGGACTTATCAGGCTAAAGTGCTTAAGTTCATTAATCTTCGACAAGGGCATATGAGTGTAAATGAATATACTTTAAAATTCACTCAATTGTCTAAGTATGCTTCTTCTATTATTGCCGACTCTAGGGCAAGGATGAGCAAGTTCGTATCGTGTGTGTGAGGACAAAGGTTATCACAGAGTGTTGTACGACTATGCTTGTGCATGACATGGATATTTCTCGTCTAATGGTCCATGCCCAACAAATTGAAGAGGAAAAGCTCAAAGAAAGGTCTAGGGAAACAAAGAGGGCAAGAACGGATGATAGTAACTACTCACACTCTAGGTCTGGTGGACGTGGTCGTTCAAGGTTTCGACAAAGGTTTTCTGGGCAAAGTTCTTCTAAGGCTCCTCCAAGGTCCAACAATGAAAGGGTGTCTAACCCTAAACCTCAAGGAGGTGGTAATAGGCCTTCTATGCCTAATTGTACTAAGTATGGAAGAAAACATGAGAGCAAATGTCTAGCGGGCTCCAATGCTTGCTTTGGTTTTGGTAAGACGGATTACAAGATAAGATATTGTCATTCCGTTGCCAAGAATGAGGGAGATAATCGTCGTAGAGTTCAACCCTATCCTTCATCTGGTCCAAGTGGTTCGGGTGCTAGTGCTCTAAAGCAAAATAGGTTTTATGCTCTTCAGACTAGAGGTGATAAAGAGGAGTCTCCCAATGGGGTTACCAGTACGTTGAAAGTTTTCCAACTAGATGTATATGATTTACTTGATCTCGGTGCTACTTTGTCTTTTGTGACGCCATATGTGGCTATGAGATTTGATGTGCTTCCCAAAGTGTTGCTAGAACCTTTTAATGTCTCTACTCATGTTGGTGATTTTGTGTTGGCTGAGAGGGTTTATAGAAAATGTCCCGTCTCTGTATACCGTAGAGTTACTCTTGTTGATTTGGTAGAGCTTGATATGCTAGATTTTGATGTCATCCTTGGGATAAATTGGTTGCACTCTTGTTATGCTTCTATTGATTGTAGAACTCGGGTAGTCAAGTTTCAGTTCCCGAATGAGTCTGTCCTAAAGTGGAAGGGGGGGAATTCTATGCCAACACGTCTGTTCATTTCTCATCTTAAAGATATAAGGATTATTTCTAAGGGTTGTTTGTACCATTTGGTTAGGGTGAGGGATATGGATTCCGAAACCTCGAGTCTTGAGTTCGTCTCCATTGTTAATAAGTATTCGAAAGTGTTTCCCGATGATTTACTCAGTATTCCTCCCGAAAGGGAAATAGACTTTGGTATTGACCTTTTTCTAGATATGCAACCTATTTCTATTTCTACTTATAGAATGGCTTCGATAGAACTTAAGGAGTTGAAAGAACAATTGAAGGACTTATTGGATATAGGTTCATTTGACCGAGTATCTCTCCATGAGGTGCTTCGGTATTGTTTGTTAAGAAGAAGGATGGTTCAGTCCGAATGTGTATTGATTATCGATAGTTGAATAAGGTGAACATTAAGAACAAGTATCCTCTTCCAAGGATAGATGATTTGTTTGATCAACTCCAAAGTGCAAGTTATTTCTCTAAAATTGACCTTAGGTCGGGTTATCACCAGTTGAGGGTAAAGAATGATGATATTTCGAAAACGGCTTTAAGAACCCGATATGGTCATTATGAGTTTTTGGTGATGTTGTTTGGCTTGACCAATGCTCCGGCAGTATTCATGAACTTGATGAATAGAGTGATTAGACAATATCTTGACATGTTTGTGATTGTGTTCATTGACGATATTTTGATCTACTTAAGGAGTGAGAATGAGCATACTGATCATTTGAGGCTTGTGTTGCAAATCCTTAAGGAACAACAACACTTTGAAAAGTTTAGCAAGTGTGAGTTTTGGCAAAGGTCCATAGCTTTCCTTGTTCATATTGTGTCGAGTAGGGGTATTGAGGTATATCCTAAGAAGACAAATACGGTCAAGAGTTGTCCTAGACCTCTAATACCTTCGGACATTAGAAGTTTCTTGGGTTTGGTCGGGTATTACCGACGATTTGTTGAGAGGTTTTCTTTATTGCCTCTCCATTGACGGCTTTGACTCAAATGAAGGCTAAGTTTGTATGGTCCGAATTATGTGAGAAAAATTTCCAAGTGTTGAACGATAGACTTACCTTCGCTCCGATTTTAACCTTACCAGAAGGGACAGATGGGTTTGTGGTATATTGTGATGCCTCGAGAATTGGGTTGGGATGTGTGCTTATACAAAACGAAAAGGTTATTGCCTATGCTTCAAGGTAACTTAAGGTTCATGAGAAGAATTATCCGACCCACGATCCTGAATTAGCGATAATGGTTTTTGCCTTAAAGATATAGAGGCACTATTTGTACGGTGTCCATGTAGATGTGTTCATCGACCACAAAAGCTTACAATATGTGTTTAATCAAAAAGATCTGAATCTTCGCCAAAGAAGGTGGCTTGAGTTATTGAAAGACTATGATATGAGTGTTCTCTATCACCCCGATAAGGCAAATGTGGTAGTGGATGCTCTTAGTAGGTTGTTTATTGATAGTGTTGCTCAGATTGATGATGATAAGAAAGAATTGGTACGAGAGGTACATAGATTGGCCTGTTTGGGTGTTCAATAGTGGATTCCACTAAGGGTGGTGTTATGGTTCATAATGGTTCCAAATCATCTTTTGTGAGTGATGTGAAATCTAAGCAATGTCTTGATCCGACGTTGGTAGAATTGAAAGAAATGGTGCTCAAGAAGTCCGTTGAGGCTTTCTCCCAAGGGGGAGATGGAGTACTTAGATACCAAGGTCAATTATGTGTTCCAAATGTTGATGACTTATGTATTCCATTCATTCGGGAGCCACCAATATGTACCGTGACTTGCAGGAGGTCTATTGGTGGAATGGGATGAAATGGGATATTGCGGGATTTGTGGCTAAGTGTTCGAATTGCCAACAAGTGAAAGTTGAGCATTAGAAACCGAGAGGTTTATCCCAAGACATTAACATTCCTACTTGGAAGTGGGTAGACTTGAATATGGACTTTATAGTAGGGTTGTCACGTACTCGACGCCAATATGATCCGATTTGGGTCATAGTAGATCGAATGACGAAATCGTCCCATTTTATTCCCGTCAAGGGTTCTTATACGGTGGAAGACTATGCTAAGTTATATTTGAGGGATATGGTAAGGTTTCATGGTGTGCCCTTGTCCATTATCTCCGATATAGGTACTCAGTTTACTTCTCAGTTTTGGAAGTCATTCCAAAAGGGTCTTGGCACAAAAGTGAAGCTTAGCACGTCTTTCACCCAAAAATCGATGGGCAAGCAGAGCGAACGATCTAAACTTTAGAGGATATGTTGGGAGCATGTGTCATCGATTTCAAGGGAAGTTGGCATGATCACTTGCCATTGATAGAGTTCACTTATAATAATAGCTACCATTCTAGTATTGGTATGTTTGAAGCTCTTTATGGTAGGAGGTGTAAATCTCCTATAGGGTGGTTTGAAGTGTGTGAAGTTTCCTTGATTGGACCTGAGTTAGTTCATGAGGTTATGGAGAAGGTCTGGCTTATTAGAGAGAGGTTGAGAACAGCCCAAAGCTGACAAAAGTCCTACGCCGATGTTAGAAAAGAGATCTTGAGTTTGAGGTTAGTGATTGGGTCTACTTGAAAATCTCGCCCATGAAGGGTGTGCTGAGTTCTCCTATAAGGTGGTTTGAAGTGGGTTAAGTTGCCTTGATCAGGCCCGAGTTAGTTCATGAAGTTATGGAGAAGGTCTGGCTTATTAGAGAGAGGTTGAGAATAGCCCAAAGCCGACAAAAGTCCTATGCCGATGTTAGAAAAATAAATCTTGAGTTTAAAGTTAGTAATTGGGTCTACTTGTAAATCTCGCTCATGAAGGGTGTGATGAGATTTGGGAAGAAAGGGAAACTTAGTAGGCGTTTGGCCATGCGATACCATATCACGATATGGTGTCGTGAGATGGAATCAGCGTTTGGACTTGCGATTTTACGTTGATTCCATCTCATGATTCCATATCATGAGAGGTGATACCATATTCTCCAAAAATCATGATATGGAATCACCATGTAATTCCATATCATGATTTGAGATATTTTAATACAATAATTGATCCATGAGTTTATATTTTGTTAAAACAGCCCCACATTTATATCTACTAACTATTTGTTTCATATGTAAATAAATTTATAATCACATCATTACTTTTTAAAATTTATTATTCTCACCACTATAAAATTTATTTTTACTTTAAATTTGGTGAATATAAATGATAAAGTAGAAATTCATTTGGTGAATATAAATAAGAACGAAGGGAGTAATACTTTTTTGATTTTTCATAATTAAAAAAAACGTCTTAATCTTATGACTAAGCATAATATTGATAAAAGACAATTTTCATTGGCGGTGCCGCACTTTCTTAATCTTAGTATTCGCAAAATGTTCGTTCACATGACTGAAGAATATCAAGTCCAATTGATTGAGGACTTGGGAAAATTTGATCAATTAGTTATTAATATTTAGTCAAGTGGACTAGTTAAAATATTTTTGATTAAATTTTATTAGAAGTGTTTTTGACTCAAACTTGGGGTAACTTTTTAAAATTTCGTTATTCAATAATATTTAACTATTGATTTTTCTTGTAAATAGTTAGAAGTCAGTGATGTTTGTTAATTTTTATCTTAGTGTATTTAACTTCTAAGTTAATATTTACTCACTAATGTATGTTTTTTTTTCTACTTTATAGGTTATTTGTAAGAGTAGTTGAGAGATATGAGCATATCAAGTACAATTTATGTTCAATTTTTTAGATGAAACAATTACTTAAGTGAAGAACAAATAACTTTGTAATAATTTATTATGCGATTTTATAATTTTGTTTATTTGATAAGATTGACTAAACAATTGGGGCTATTTTAATAGTTTTACAACTTATGGGATTTTTATGTTTATGAGAAACTATACAACACAAAAATTCCATATCGCATGTCCAAACAAACCTTCAATTTCATCTCATGATTCCATATCATGATTCCATATCATGACACCATATCGCATGGCCAAACGGGCCCTTAGTCCCCAATACATAGGCCTGTATCAAATTTTTAGACGTGTTGGTAAGGTTGCTTATGCACTCGATTTACCGAATGATTTGGCAACGGTGCATCCGATGTTCCATTTCTCTATGCTTAAGAAGTGTGTCGGAGACCTGACATCCATAGTTCCCCTAGAAGGCTTGGGGGTTGACGAAAGTCTCTCTTATGAAGAGGTACAAGTTGAGATCCTAGACCGGCAAGTTGAAAATTGAGAAACAAGGAAGTTGCATCCGTGAAGGTTTTATGGAGGAATCACTTAATTGAGGGTGCTACTTGGGAGGCCGAGGCCGATATGAAGTCCCGATATCCCCATCTTTTTCCACCTACTCTAGCTTGAGGTAATGAGTTTCCTCATAATTTACTCCTTGTTTGAAGTCATGTGTGTTTAGATGTTCCCATGATTTCCTTATGTTATGCATGTTCATAAAAACTTGTGTTTTGAAAGAAAATGAGTTTATATAATTGATTTTCCTCATGTTGTAGTGCATTGAGTATGAGTTGCCTATAGACTCCATGAGATGAATCGATGAACATGTTGGCTATGCTTTTTGAGAACGAATTGCATATGAGCTCCATGATATTGTGTTGAGCATGCTTTTAGGTTGGAGAAGGTAGTTCCTCCTTGAACTTGAGAAATGTTAAAATTTCATGCATAATGGGTTGTTAGATGTAACTCCTACTTCCTTGTATTGCATTGAATATGTTTAGCTTGGAGATGAAGTTCCTCCTTGGTTGTGTGCATTTAGATGAGTTGCATGCATGATGGGCTGCTAATGTTGAGTCTTTACTTCTGTAAGGTGTCTAAAAACGCCATTTGAGGATGAATGTTCCAAAGGGGGAGATAATGTAACACCTTGGAATTCTAATAGGCTAAATTAGGGCTAAGTGAGAGGACTAGGGCCAAGGAAGAGGGCTTGAACAACCCAAACTTCACCATGTACTGCCCACCTTCCCACGACCACCATGATGGCTCGTGGTGATAACTACGAGTCGTGGTGAGGTTCGTGAAGGCTGGGGCAGTATCTATGTCAAGGCTGCCCAAAATAGCCCCTCCACACGAGAGCCTTGACGGTTCGTGGTGGCAACCACGACCTGTGGTGCCACTCGTGGTGTTGAGGCAGTAGCCTCCTCAAGGCTGCCCAAAATAGGCTCCTCTTCACGAGCCATTTCATGGCTCGTGGTGATGACCACGACTTGTGGATTTGCCTTAGGATTTTTGGGGTTAGGGGGGTAAATTACCTAGCTACTGGTCCAAGGACCACGAAGGGCACCACGACCAGTGGTGAGGACCACGGCCCGTGGGACCTCACGTGGTCATGAGGTCGACCACTGTAACTTAGAGGTTAAGTGGTCTTTTCTGGTTTTAATTAGACTAAAGCTATGTCGTTTTGCCTAAGCCTAGGACCCATCATTTTAACTCTAAACTCACCCATTCAAGTCATTATTCCCAAAACCCAAAAGAAATCCCAAAGTCTTCCTCTGAAATATTTCTCTCTCTAGATCTTGAAGAAGAAGATAGCTCAGGGTCAAGGTCAAGTCTCCAATCCTCAAGCATTTGTGGGATCCCCCATATTTGCAATTTTTTGAAACAATTAATATGCAATTTTATTTTTTTTACAAAAAGTACAGAACTTATAAATTATTATAATCAATTTAATATATAAAAATAAAAGAAATTGTAAACACTAAAAAAACAACGATTTTACGAAAAAAAATAATCTTAACTCTTTCTTAGGTCTCTGTTTTTAACTTTATTTTTAAAAATAATGGTTATCCAAATCAATATTTAAAAGTGTAAGTTTTTGAAATGCTTAACTAATTAACTTACCGTGTTAATTCTTAAAGATAAATAACTAATGGTATTCCTTGTAATTGCCTAACATCTTAGCACAATTTGAATAGGAAAAATTGTTCTTAACTTCATCACCTACATTTTCTTAAAAACATTAATTTTAAAATTTCTTATTCTCTTATATTCATTCAATCACTTAAACATTATAACGTTTTTTTTCTTTTTGTGCTGCTTTTTTTTTTTTTACGATTGTATTTTTGATATTTCATTGATTTATGACAATTAATCATTATTGTTTAAAGTGATGAATACTACATATATAATGGTGGTTGTATGCAAATAATTTTAGATCCAGTCAAGAGCAGTATGTTGGTGGGTATTAAATCAAGAAAATCATTATCGTAAATCTTCTCAAGTCAAAATGTGGTGCCTGCCTTGCGAGTTTAGTAACAAAGGAACAACAATATAAATAAAGAAGAGATGAATTACAAAAATTAATTGATGAAATAAGGCGACAGAAAAATTGAACAAGAAATAAGTAGGGATTAATCTACCATTTGGAGAGTTTTGTGTTTTAATTTTAGCATATTTGAATATTTTTTTCATTAGTAATATTTTTAATCACAATAATATATGTTACTTGATTATTATTGTTGCCTTTTTGTTGTACATTTCAACTTCTTTGTCTCATTTATCTTATTGTTTTTTAAAATCGTAGTAGGAAGCCCTGTGTGATTGCTATGCTGGTGAATTACATGAAAATCATTAGTATTTGAACTCCTATTTCTTTTACAAGTTTGCAATCGATCCGTATATATATTAATATGAGTGAATGGTTAATTTCTTTTTAAAAAAAATAAAAAAAAATAGTTGTCGTGACCTGCATTTTCATTTTATGATATAATATTTGATTAAATGAAAATCATCTTATTTTGTATGATTTAACTAGAGAAGAGTGTGCTAAAGACAATGCAATATACTTTACAAATTATATTTATATTTTAGCTAAAAGTAGAGTCTAGGGAAAATTGTATAAAATAACAAACTATTAATACAAATTAAATGTTATAACCACAGTTTCATTTAATTCTAATCCGTAGCAAACACTTTATCATTCGCCACTCTCTCTTGCCTCTCTCAGTTTATATAAACACAAATATATAAATTGTATTTGTGTTTGTATGAAATGAGAGGAAACTATATATAAAATATAAATACAAATACAAATATATATCTCTTCGTCTTATACGTATATTAATATTAATTATTTATAACACAAGGAATAAGAACAATATAAAAACTCCTTTTCCTTTAAAATCCTCACATTTTTAAACACCTACAAGGCGACGGTTACTCGATCACAAAAGCACTCGATCGAGATAAACAAAAACTCAACCGTCTTCTTCAAGAGAAACTGCCAAAAAAAAGTAAAAGAAGCAAGTTAAGAAAGAAATTTCCAGAAGTACTCAACGGAAAATGTCTGTAAAGTTTCTTGAGAGGATGAATCCACCAACTCTTTCAGTAGAAGATATACTACCATTGTCTGCAAGTCATGTTAACAAAGGTGCCCATTTTTTTCTTTTCTTTTCTTTTCTGATTCTCTTACACCATGGAAGAGAACCTGAAAACTGCATATTCAATAGTCAATAGCAAGACAATCACAAATTTCTTTTTCTTTCTGTTTTTTCTTTTCAAGATAGTGTGATTCCTCTATGCCCCATCAAAGAAAATGTGAAAGTTCGGTAGAAAACAGCAAGAAGAATAGTTTCATAAGTTGATCTGCATAAAAAGTTTCCAGCTCTTCCTCCCCTGCCTCTCAACCCGTATGTTGTTTTCTAGAGAAATCCTAGCCATGTTGTTATGGCCAAAAGAGAAGATGGATTCTCAAGGCCACTCATTCTTTCTGCTACTTCTTATAGAACATTCGACAAGACTTAAAAGATTAGTCATCCTTTTCGATTTGATATTTAGTTTTGGAGATAGCTTTATGTTCCCTCAAGTTTTCCTAAATGTGAATTTATTAATGTGGATTACTTCTCATTGAAATAGTTTTATTGTGAGCGTAAAATATTCCAATTGTTTGTTGTGGTTGGTCTCACAGATGAAGATATTTGTCATTTGGTAGATCCTAACATTGGGTTTGTGATCCCTAAGCCTTTGGTAGATGCTAACATTGGGTTTGTGATTCCTAAGCCTTTGGTAGATGCTAACATTGGGTTTGTGATTCCCAAGCCTTTGGTAAGATAATGTCAAGTGTATAAAGTTGTTAATTTTTAAATTTAAAAAGACTCAATTTCACGTGTAAAAGTTAACTTTATTGGTTATTATCTTGATTTTCTGGATTAGGGGCTGATCAAACGCAAATTTATTTTGCCAAGCACTATCCCAACAGATGAGCACAGTATGTTTGTCTTTAATCAAAACAAGTGTTACCATGAAATTTTTTCTAATAATCTGTTTTTGTTCGTAGGTTGTGAAATGTTTCTTCCCATTCCTGAGTACAGATATCCATCTCTGACTCCTTTGCTTTTGCTGTATCATATCGACTACGGCGATTGTGAAATATTTGATCCTACTATTAACGAAAAAAAGCCAAAGAAAGTGAAGGGTTTGAACTTGAAAGGATTAGAGATTATAGGTTCTTTCTTTAAGTGGATGGCTATTATTGTTGGGTCGTGCTGAATGCAGATTTTGCTGCTATGATCTATCACTGAAGCAATGGCACAAATTATTGGAGTCGAAATGCTTAAACAGTGAGGAACATTTTATTGGAGTTACTGATGGGCTGTCTACCATTATGTTGCTAGAATCACAACATAATGGAGATTTATTGACCCTACCTTTTGAGATTCTAGATAAAGAAAGGGTAATTCAATACCCAAGGAGTCAATATCGCCTAAAAGGAAAAGTAAACAATGCTATGCTAGGTGGGAACGGGGATATACTTTGCTTCACTATGAAGCAAGAGTGCTTATTCCAGGCAGCACGAGTTGATCGTGTGGGAGGTCGCATAACACTAAGGCAAAGCGACTTGAACAGATACTTTCCCATCCCAGAGGCGGACTTTACAAGCCTAGTTCCTTCTCTATGGGGCAGTCTTCTGGTAGTATGCTTTAAGGGCATGAACTGCTATGTCTATGAAGCACTTCACAAAGGAAAATGTGTTAAAAAGATTTCAAGCATCTCCTGTTATCAGTTGAATCACATTACATTATACGTAGCACCTGATGGTGCAGGAACAATGTTGTTTCCGAAACATGATGAAGCAGGAGGTTATATATACCTCGCAACTAGCCGAAACTCAGATTGCCTACTACTGACGTTTCCTGACGATGCGACTTCAGAAGTTAGCTTTGTAGTGAGGAAGACATGTGAGAAGCAACCAGCAGATAAATGTTCTTGTCAATGCTCTTGGTTGATGCAAGACTCAGAACCATCACTAGAGTAATCCTCAGAGAGCGGGCTTTTAATCCTTTGCTAATGCAACTGTTAGGCCTTAATGTCTAAGTTCTGACATTGATTTTTCCTGCACCTGACTTGCCCTCTTTTCTTTTTTTCTCTCTTGATTTACATTTCATGCCATCTTGGCAATAGCCAAATGTATCGCATTTAGATCCTTGGTCAAACATTACTTTGTTATTTTGTTAATGCAGGATCAGGGTTTGTTAGTCAGAAAGGGCCCAAACTGGTAGTTACTTTTTTATATGATCAACTCTTTTAGACTTTTCAAAATAAATGTGCAAAAATAGTCTGTAGTTTTACAAACTTGATTCTGAACTATAAAGATTGAAGTATGTTAAAACTCAAAAATGAAACAAGGTATGTATTTTAGAAATTAGGAAGTCTCTACAATTTTGAAAATAGTACTAACACCAAGGTTCAACAGTATAAAAGAAGAATATATCAAGTTTTCTCAAAATCGGAGAAGAGTGACATGAGTTTTCAATAAAAGTAACTAAAAGTAAAGCTTCCAGAATCAGCTATTAGCCTTGCCTTTATCATAATTTTCATTACTTACCTCACATGCATCGAGTGACGGCTCCGTGCTGGAGTTATAGTGTTTTCTCTTCAAATCAGTTGAGGACCAAATTATCCAAAGAAAAGTCTAAGCAATGGAATTACAAGCACCACCTGCAGAATGTCAAGAATGAAAATTTATTTGAACTGTTTTTCCAAAAAATGATCAAGCATTTAAACATGTGAAATCAAATGAAAACTTAGAGCACAATGCCTAATGTGCACTGCTAAAAGCATTTATAACAAACAGTTGAAATATTGACTAAATTACCAAGGCATGATAACCTCAGGTTACACACAGACTCATACACAGAATATACCAAATGTGAAGTCCCTAAATCATGCTTTCTATTGCACGTAATAAAGTATTTAGAATACTATTGCAAAAGTCACACATCACTCGACCTCAAAAAGTTACAAAGTGTACTCTTATAATATACATTCACAACAGAGAAGAACAAAACGGAACAATATGACCAATGTCACACATTACTCAACCTTTAAAAGTTGTGAATAAAACAACCCGTCCAGTCGTTTTGAGTACTAGAACCCATTTTCTATAAAACACTTCCTGTCTATGTTGCTTGGACACTTCAGAAATGTCAAGGGATGTGTGCCGGATCCTCCAAAAATACACTACTTAAATACACTACTTTTGGAGAATCCGACATGGGTGCGGTAGTGAAAGTGAAGAGTCCGCGCAACTTAGCTTCTTTTAGGTTCAAAATGTTTATTATGACTTGAGGAGATGGGTGACATGGATCCCAAGGCATCCCAATATTCGCATAGGAGAAAAAAGCCAAAAACTAGAGGCTTTGAGGAAAAACAATAAGAGTTGACCAAAGACAACATTCGAGTTAAATGGACTCAAAATCGGGATTTGAAAGTTCCTATAGATTCGGATGAGATGATTGGAGCTTGTATACTAGTTGTTACCTTAAGCTGCCATTTTTTCAACAGAGTGACAACTCACCTACCAAGGTTGTTTTAAACGTACCAAACAGGAGAGAGAATGGCAAGCAAATTACCGGTAATCGTCTCACCAACATTATTATTCTATTGCAAATCTCGGATTCCATGGCAGAGTTTTAGTTAAATTCAGTTTTCCTTTCTTGTAATTCGAAGTTCCATTTCAGTTATATATAAACCAGATAATGTCCCAAAATATCGTTTGTATCTTATTTTAGTTTCTGCTTAATTGAGTTAAAGTAATCAGATCCTGACATTTGGCATCGAAGCCATCGATTCTCCGACCTGGATCCAGCTATGGTGGAGGGTACTAGGGCTCAAGTAGTGGAAGCTAAGTTTACTCGGCATGAGGAGGTGTTGGAGGAAGTGAGGAACTCTCCCATAACTATCGTGAACTCAATGAGACTCAGACAGGCATCAGGGGTACGCTTGAGTTGATTCTGGATTGTTTAACTACCTTGGAGAGGGGGCAACATCGAGGTCCAGATCCAGGCCAAGGTTTAGGTGATGGAATCTTACCCATGCCTGCTCATGATGTTCGTTTTAACAGACCTCAAGGTACTCCAGTTCCTTCTTCCAAGTGGGAATTACCCAGCTTCGAAGACAAGGAACCCAAGGTAGGGCTTCACAAATGTGAGGTACTTTAATCTCTAGAGAGTTGTTGAGAACCAAAGAGTTGAAAGTGCTTCTTTATACTTGAAAGGCTTGGCAGAGACTTGGTATAATTCCCTTGTGCTCAGTCAAGGTGTTGTTACTTGGGGGGTTTTCAAGGAGTTGTGCATCAGATTCGGGGAATTTTTTTTTTTTTTTTGATAACCGAGAAATCCGTCTGTGACCCGCCCTTTGGACCAATCGCAGCCTTCTAAACTCGGTGGATAATGGGCCCGCCCCTCTACCCTTCTCCACTTAAATACCGGGCTTCGCTTTGCATGGTGTGGGGCTTGAACCTGTGACCTAAGCCACAAATCCTCCACCTTTTGCCACTTGAGCTAGGCCTTGGGGGCAGATTCGGGGAATTTTGATGGAAGATACAGTGGAAGAGTTCAATAAACTCTTACAAACTGGTACTTTGGATGAGTTTTTGGGTAAGTTTGAGGATCTCAAAGCGCAAATGATCATGAGGAACCCAGCCTTGAATGAATCCCACTTCTTGTCTAGTTTTATGGGGGGCCTCAAGGAAGAACGCAAGTTTGCAGTCAAGATGTTTAAGCTTACTACCCCTAGTGTTGCCATTGAGTAAGCTAGATTGCAAGAAAAGGCTATTCAAGATATTCAAAAGAGGAATACCTCTGTGGTGAGGGTACCAACAACTACTGGTAGACCTGCATTTTAGCAAACCAACCAATACCACCTCCACTAGTTGGCCTAATATTCTTAGGCTTACACCTGAGGTCTATGAGTACGGAAAGCTAACATGTTATGCTTTCGATGTGGAGAGAAGTTTGCTGCTGGCAGTCACTGCAAAAATAGGCAACTCAATTGCATTGTAGGTGGAGAAGAGAATATGCCACAGGAGGTGGGAGAATTACCTGCACAAGTGATGTAATTGTTGAACTTGAGATTCCATCAGAGATCCAAGAGGCAGTATGTTTGAGTTCCTTGTTGGGCAATGGCCAGAGGGTGAACTCCATTTTGGTTGTCGGCTTTGTTAAAATTAAGAAGTTATCTGTTCTAGTGGACCCTGGCAGCACTCACAGTTTGATTGATGAGCACATTACCTCGAGAAACTTGGGTGCTTATGAATTATCTTCCTGTTCATTTTTGGCACATTACATCGACAAACTTGGGTCCTTCAATACTTCGGGGGTAGGATCATCTTTCTTTGAGAATCCCCATAATATTGTAATGAATAAAACAAACTTCAATATAGGATAATATGTAATAGGTGGAGAACACCAATGGTAAATTTATTCAGACAAACATGAGTTTAATTTTTTGTATAGCATCTTCTCATAGAAAGAACTATTGGAGTTGCACCTGAATTGCCATCTTCGGTGGGCAATTGGTAGCTTTTATAAGAATTCGATAAATTGAAGCACAAAGTTACCAAAGGTTGTACCGTACCGTATTGCCATCTCGAGTGGTCAATCGATAGCCATTGTAATTTCGGGACTTGTTGTTCAATCTCCACTCCTTAGCTTGAAGTGATTCAGAGTTTTATTCTCAACTTTAACGACACTCCCCAGTGCTAATGCATTTCGGGATGTGCTTATCTATCTTGTTTAAAGGTTGAGTCTTTCCTCTTTTGCTTCAGTGTGCGGATGCTCTTTGCCATTTTCTTGTTGCATAGTCTCCATTCTTCTGCCCCCACCCCCTAAGTGTCTGAGATTGAGATACGAAGACTGACACTGGAGTTTTCTCTACCGAAACTAGTGATGGGTACATGCTGGATCCCTAATATGCTTGTTGCTACCTCGTAAAAAAATTCACGAGAAAAACCAATTGGGATAAAAACTGGATGAAGGAAACAAGAGTGTAGCGCGCATTCTTAAGAACCTGGATGTGTTCCATCATTATCCTTTCAATTGTAATATATTTTCAAGTGACTCATGTTCTAGTTCCTTTGTAGGTGGATTCCATCTAAATTTGCTAGTTAATATGTACCCTTCTTGGCTATGCCCACTACCTTGAATGGTCCTTCCCAATTCGGGTCCACTTTTCTGGTATTCAGATCCCGAGAATTGAGAGTAATCTTCCGAAGGACTAAGGCTCCAACTCTGACATGTCGAAGTTTAGTCTCCAGTTGAAATACCTTTTCCATCCTCTATTTTTGAGCTATCATCAGCACCAAAGCTAATTCTCGATGCTCATCAAAAGAATCCAAATGCACTGAATCATACAGAGTTCTGAGTGATTGTATACCATTGTACCTCATTACTCATGGTGGGGGCTAACATAATCATACAGAGCTCTGAGTGATTACCTGAAATCTTGCCAAAATTTAGGATCTGCCTTCCAGCACTTGTCAATACATGCTTCTTGCGCTTGTACATGAATTCCATTGTTAAGTTTCTGAAATTCATTCTGTTGTCTCCTAGAGTTAAAAGCCACTGAACTCCTAGGACTAAACCCCATGGGTAACACTAGAAACTCAGCTGAGAACTCTGCTACATGTAACAGCCAAGAAATGCTTCACATCTTGCTCACCTTCATAGTGCCATTAGTCGTTGCTACTGCATGGGCAATGGTCTGAGTAATAGGGCACCCTAACTACTCTGCTAATGTAGGATCCATGAAATCGTGGGAGCTAACCAGTATTTACCAAGATATGTAATGATGTCTTAGAATGATAACCAGTTACTTTCAGAGTTTAGTAAATGTAACCTAAAGATCCATGATTAACTAGATTTGTTTGTTTGATTATTTTATTTTAAGATGATGTTTTCAACTGATTTCATTGTAAAGATTTGAAAGAAGAAAGAGAAAAATATACTAAGAAATAAAGTCTCTACTCTAGTATAAAATAACAGAAGAATACTGTTTTGGTCTATTTTCTCTTACTCATGCGCTACAAAGAAATTGAAGTTACTAGCCACTCAATGGGTTTTAAATAGGAAATGTTATAATTCAGGTTAATACAACACCCCAAATGTGAATAGCAAGAGAGATTAATTAAACACGCATGTTCACAACACAAGGGACAGTAGTAATCTCAGAACTGAATACGAGCATTTGGTAGAGAAGATAAGCATTTCAAACATGCGTTTAAAAATGAAAGTATAATTCAAAGAAGTCGCACCTCTAAAGATGAATTTGTAAGATAAAGTGAATAGAATTTCTATGCACGAAACAACAAAGCAAAAGCTCATAAATCAGCCTCCCAATTACAGCTTTGACGACAAAGGGTTACCTTTAAGCATGATGACCTCAGAATTCCTAAATCAAGATTTTGACGTCTCAAACCAACACAGACTGTATTCCGTTCTCACTCGAACATGTTGCAAAACAACCCACTATCAGAGCTCAAGTTAACGGGACGCCAAAAGAGGTTTTCCACTATCAGAGCTCAAGTTAACGGGACGCCCAAAAGAGGTTTTCTGACAAGGGGCAGATATACGGAGAGGGGCATTAGGGAGAGAAATGAAGCGGGAAAAGGGACTGCGGAACCCTCTTTAGTGGTCGAAAAGCTGGATAACTTTTTGGCAAGGAATAATAGGGTAGAGAAGAGTTGAAATTTTTTAGATAAAGGAAGCGATTTCCTTTTAATTTCTCTTTCTTCCTTTTGTACTTAAACAAGAAAGAAGATTGCCCTCCGACAGGAGTATAGTATACACAGCAGCGGAGGTACTGCTATATTTACTACTACAAGCAACTTGCTCATGGTCGACATGCTTTCCTCATCACAGGGGCAATTTGGTCTTTCCATGCTTTCTTTTGTATCAAGTGGTGCCCTGCTTTTTCCTACTAGTCTGCTTATAGCTATGGACTCCATAAACACTTGTCATACTTCTTATCATTTTGCTCGCGTGTGCTTAGGTGCCCGTATGTATCTCTTTCATCATGTGGGTTTATTGTCCGCGTGTACTCTTAACTGATTGCTTTGTATTTGGGTTGATGGTTTGATTTGTTCTTCTCTTTCTGTGTTTTATCTGGTCTTTTTGTCGGATTCAATTGTGATGGTTTCAAGTTGTAGGTGAAGTGTTTGATACAAGTGCTGACTAAGCTTCTGCTTGGTTGATCAACTAAACTAAATATGCGTTTCTCCGTAGTCGTTGATTTATCTTTCGTTCTTTGATTTGACTTCTCTTCGTCTGTTTGATGTTGAATCTTGCTGGAATTTGGTTATTCCCCTTTGTGTGATTTGGCGTGTTGTCACCATAGTGAGGTTTACTATGTGAAAAATCACAATTTTGAAGCTGCCTTGTTATGTAGTTGTTGTTATTGTTGTTGTTTGGGTTTAGTGTAGAAGTTGTTTTTTGTTTGGAATGAGAAGAGCAAAACTTGCACTTTCATGGGAAATACAAATCTTGGGTTGTTGCAGTGGACAGTAAAGTTGCTTTTCTGGGAGAAGATAAATATTGTGCAATGATATCTTCTGGAACAAATTTGGTGATGACTGTGATTGGATTTGCAGTTATTACCATCTTCATAGTATTTGTGTGATTTGGGATTATGATTTGAAATCAACCAAGTTCTCCAAAAAAACTTGATTTGGGATTTCATGGGTTTATATTTTGTAGGAAAAACCCTGTCATTTTAAATTTTGTGAAAAAAGCCTCATGTTTGGTCATAGTATTTGGGCGGAGACTTTTTACCCAAACATCAATTTGTCTTGACTATGCTTACAGTCTTATTCTCTTTACAACTTAGATAAATTTACTTGAACTTGATCAGTTATTGTACTAAAATATCACCTTCTAGTCACTATTCTGCTTGGCTTCTTCTTTATTAATAATGATTTTTCCTGATGAATCACTAACCCTGATTTATTGTTCAATAATAGTAGTGTATGTTCACCTTGCACTGTTGGAGTGTGATTTACTGATCACGAGCCTCTTGCTGTTGTCAATTTCCAGATAAAGAAGTATGGAGATGTGTTTTTTACCTCTGCAGAGGATGCTCAGTAAGTTGATATATGCTTCAACTTCTACATATTATACAAGGTATGTCTCTGTCTAAGATTTGGAGTTCTCTTCCTCTGCTTGATTCTTGCTCTGATTTGGTTATTGATGGTTTTCCCTTCCTCCAATTTGTTGTGTTGTCTGCATAGTGAGGTTTACTAGATCAAAATTCAAATTTGGGTGGTTGACTTTTTATATTCTGGTGTACTCCATCCTGATTGATACATCACCTCTAAAATTCGTGTGGAGCAAAAATCAGAATAAACTTGTAATAAGTTAATTTGACAGGGATCAATCAATCTAAGCATGGACTTTAGCGTTTGATACAGGTTCGAAATGAGGTCCTAAACTTCTCATCTTGAGTCAATCGATCTGTTCTACTACCTACTGAAATATGAATTTTACGTGTTAATTTGTTATTGTTTTCATAGTATGCGTACTTTGTTAAATTTCAGATTATAATCTTCTTGATGTTGAGCTGTTCCTTATCATTTGCTTAGTTGGAAATGTAGATGCTTGCTTACAAAACTCAAGCCTAATTTACTTAGTTTGTCGTCATGAAATTCTTTTATGGCATACTTCTTTCTTCTAAATTTTTGACAACTGAGGAATCTGAGGTCAAATTCTGTTTGCTATAAAAAGTAACTTATAAGTAAAAGCTACAAGCCATAAGTAGGAGATACCCTACTTTTGGCCTTTGGCTTATTTTTAATCGTTCATGGCCTAAAGGTGAGTGCTTAAAGAACCTTTAAACTTTTCCAAACACATCTAAAACTAAAGGCTCGAACTTGGTTATCTTTCTCCCCGGCCACTACTTCAACTTGGTTATATTTCTCTTTAGCTGGTACAAGAATCCACTTCTGTTTAGGCAATTTCTTCCCTCTCATTCTTTTCCTTCTGGTAACCACTGGTTCATTCTTCTCCTCTTTCATCCTTACTATTCTGTTGTTGGTACCAGCATTCCTTTGCATTATGACCCAGTTTTATACATTCATTGCAGAATTTAGGCCTCCATTCATATTCAATTGACTGAGTCCATGGTCCAAAGGGTGTTTCAATAATTACACTATCTGACAAAGGCTGGGAGATATCCACCTCAATGAGAGTTCTAGCATATCAGATCTTTTCTGCATTCGCTGTGAAACTATCAGTATGCATAGGATTCCCAACTGCACTTGCCACTTTGCTCAAAGCCTCCGTAGACCAATAAGCCACTGGTAGCTTAGGAAATTTAACCCAAATTGGAAATTGACTAAGCATATCTTCTTGAAAATAATAGTCTAGCTCCCATTGTCGTAGAATTACTGGTTATTCCTATAAAATAAGGTCCCGATTGCATCACCTTCTCCTTATCTTCAGCAGATTTGTACCTAAAATGGTAATACCCATCCTTGTTGACTAGCAATGAAGCCCCAAGCCTTGGTGATATATTCAGTCATTTGTTCATATGGATTAGCTCCAATTACAAGTCCAATTAAGGTAGATTTCCATTCATTCACTTTCGCACAGATATCATCTTCTTCAATTGTTACTGTACTGTTATGACACCATCCTTTATCTCCGGAGATATGAATTTCAGGGGCTTACCATTACTGCGATTACCTCTCACAAGCCCAGCAGCTATATGATTAGGTTGTGTGATGTGCCAGCATCTGAGAAGTGCAGTCTCCTTTTTGCTGAATCCTTTCCAGTGCTAGTGCCTTGTAGGAGAACCTCATCTTCACTGCTGCTAGTATCAGCTTCCTCTGATTTTGCTTTGAGTGGCAGTAGGAAGCTTCCAAAAGTTAGTGGTTGTAATTTCTGTATGACTCCTATAGCTGGTGTAACCATTTGAGCAGTGCTTGCTTTCGTCGAAGGTCGTCGGCGTCCCATCGGATGGTACTCACAGGCACGATCTTGCGATCGTGCGCCCAGAGCACTCACCACATTGCAATCGTGTGCCCTCCACAATTCGTTATCAGGGAGTTCAGCAGCTCAATTTCAGTAGTTGAATTTAACGCAACACTCTCTTTATTGGTGCTTCTGAAATATTTCTATACCACTTGATTTACGAACACCATTATTTCATGCTATTTACATTTGTTTCTGTATCCAACTTTATCTGATTTTTCTTTCAACAGAATCCACATATATAGTATCGAGGAATTAATTTTATGTGCCTTGCCTTACCATGACTCCCATGTATTTGTTCAAGTAGTGCAACTAATAGACACTAGGTAAGAATGTTGATGTTTGCATATTTCATGTGGTGGCCTAGATTATCAGATACAGGAACATAACATCTTCTGCCTGTTTCAGGAATACCAAATGGAAATTTGTTGAAGGGGGTTAAGGCTTCTGGTGCACCACTCCCCAAGAAGATTATCGTGTAACAAAGTATACGTGACTTTGGGATCTTAGAGGTTTTGTGCACCTATGTATGTACCCATTCCTTGTGTGTATACCTGATTTGTTTTTTTGATTATTTTTTTAAAAATATATTTATTTTGATGTTTTACAAATTTTGAATTGAATATGATAGGTGACAACCTCAAAGAAGGTTGAGCCATCAAGGCCCTGTCACTGGTTTTAGTTTAGCTGTAATATTTGAGGTCTTAGGAATTAGGATCACTCACTACTATAGACAGTGAGGCAGTGAGGAGAGTCCTGCCTTTTGTGGAATTTGGACTTCAACCAGGCTCCAGAGGAGGAGCCAATCAAAAGGTTAGCTTAGTGGCTTCATATGTGATAACTGTTTTATGTTATAATGCTGCTTGACATTCTTTTCCTTTTGCCTCTTGTCACCAAGGCCTCCTTTGTCTAAAGATGTCAAGCACTGTTTGATACTCTAGAGTAGAGGTTGGCCTTACCTGTAATGTACAAATATGGAGGCTGCCATGTACCTTTGTCGTGCTTGATTGTTAGTGCTACCCAAACAGATATTTATGCATGTTGGGACTGAGATGTGGAAATAGAGTCACATTTGATGTGTTTTTGGTCATTCCAATCACGTAAACTTACATTTCTAAGTCTTCCCCTGTAGTGTCCTTTTTTGCCTATTTGATTTAATGTGTGGCACATTTTGTATCGCTGGAGTTCCTTACATTCCGACATTCTGGAGGCTTCAATCCATATCATTCATTATCTTGTGTCTGGGATTTTGGCTTTTTGTAGGCTGCTGCTCTGATGATTGTAAGCCTGCTAGCTGATAAGGTAGCTCTGTCCCCTTAGGTTGTCAAAGGTTGATCCGTTCCCTTGCGGAAGTTGCTCGAGCAGATGCAGGAGATTCTACTGACTTGCAGTGGTGCCGTATGTCTTTGACGACCCTAATCACTCTTGTCCAGGTATTGTTGTGTTCCATTCACTTTGGTAGAGAGTATTTTCAGCATGTCTTCCCTCTGGTTTGGGTTGGAAAAATGCAGTATGTGGTTCTTTTTGATATATTGTATCCTGGGATCTATACCAAGTTAGAATTTTTTTTGGACATGCATTTTGATTTCTTAAGTTGTATTTTTTTCGTATAAACATGCAAATCCCATAATTTGTGAAAACTATCAAAACTTGTGCAACTCTTATACAATCTTATCAAATGAGCAAATAATGCTCAGTAACAACGTATCGGAATATCCTAAGATGCTGAATTAATAAATCACATATTTGCATGTTCTTCTTATAAATAAATATTTGCTATTACATGCTATTATAAACTTTCAAATATACATAATAGTAGTAACTAACTATTCTTTCATAAAATCCTTCCACATGGTACCGACAATCTCTTCACATCGAACATGAGTCTTCTTATTTTTTGCAAAATTTAAAATTATGGGTCCTTTTTTGTAAATATAAACTTTTGGGTCAAGTCTTATATTTAAAAAAAAAATTGAAATCACAATTTGGAATCCCAAATCCTACTTTTTTTGCGAATTTGGGATTTGAAATCATAAGTTGAAATTTTATGCAGATTTCATAAGCAAACATTGATTTTGAAATCAAAACTTAAAATCATGCTCCCAATCCTATGGCCAAGCGCGTACTAAATATGCAAATTATAGTGTTCTAGACTTGTAGTGGAAAGCTTTATGAACTTAGAAGACTGATTTCTTACACTAATACTTTGATAGTGTTGTATATTTTGCTCTTTATCACTTAGTTACCTTAAAAGTGTTATTGTTCTCATGGTCACTGATGCTAAAGAATCAACCAACTTTTAACTGCTTGTATATATTTTACGGCAGCTAGATATCTAAACGGATATGGACAATATTAGGTGAGCTTCAAGAGTGCCAGTGAATGTTGCTTCTTTTTCTTATTACTATCAACAGTCTGTAAAAGCTTTGCCCCAAAAGTCAAGTAGTGAAGTGGTGGTTAGCAGAGAACTTATTATTGTGTGATTTTAAAGTGGGAACTGTTGAAAGCACATTTATCTGTTTTATTGTTTGGTTCTAGAGGTAAACAGTGTTTTTTTATTATTCTTTTGCTGTATTCTCTTAGACACCATTTTGTTGTAGACAGATGATTACATTTAACTAAAAAAGAAACTGCGTGTATCGGTTTTCTGATTACCCCATTCTACATAAAAAAAAAAAACTAGGAAATCATGAAATCTGGAACAACATTGTTTAACAGGATTAGTCGTCAACATAGCTTGTTGGCGAGTATCTTTGTCTTTTAGTATGAAGATATTCAGAATTTTATGTAATAAGCAGGGTTCCTAATGTGAGCTTTGGATAGAACCAATTGATATTAAAAATGAAGGTAAAAGAGGAAGTTATCTGTATCTACTTTCTTTATGGTACAAGTTACGAATAGTTTTGTTGTGTGCACATTTACAGTTGCTACCCTAGAATGTCCCCAAACATCGCTATGAATTAACTTAAAGGGTTTTGTGGCATTGTATTTTTGGGAAGAAAAAGATGAACGTCTGTGTTTAGTCATTTCACAAAATTCACACCGGAAAGAGGAGTACTTTTATGGAAAAATCACCCCATATACACATTTAAGAGTCAATATTATAGGTATTAAATCTACTTTTAAATTTTTTTTGCTTATAACAGTTTAATTACGAGTTATAACATATCACTAATTATTTATAAATTAATTAAATTTTACTTTATTAAATAAGTAATTTTTTATAATTTTATATTATTATTAAATTATTTAAATAAAGAATACCCCATAATTATCTCTTACACAATTATAGGAATTTACATTGATAACGGTTCCTTTTTTACAGTTACAAGTCACACCCACACACCCCACCTAAATCCCTCACTCCACGTCAATTCCACGTTTAAAAAAATAGAAATTCATCTTTCATCTTTTTCATCCGTACTCCATTGAAGCCGGTTTTTCAACATCTAAAAACTGATTAGGAGAAATATATCTCCATACAATCAAAACAAAAGAGCAGATCTCTAAGTTGTAATTTTCAATAATTTTAGCATTTTGGAGAAACCTCGTTTGATAATTGTATTGCAAGAAAGTTTATATTACCATTTTCATGGAGGTGTTTTGAGGTTGATCCTTTCTGGATTTTGCTGATTTGAGTTCTTACTACGTGGGGAATGGTTTATGGCCATGTCTAGTGTAGATTGGTGTTTATTATAGGAGGTAAAGATGTTCTTGAAACCTTATGTTGTTTGGACTCTTGAAAAGTACTGGTGAGTGTGTGTTGTGTCCTCCAAAAGTTAATTGGGTTTTTTACTACATGGGATATGGTTAAATCAATTTAGTAGATTTTTTTGTTAAAATTGTTATATTATGCATATTATTGGTATGAAAGCTGACTTAATATACAATTTATGAATATGGTATGAATTTTGTCTAATGTTGGCATGAATTGGTGTAAAATTTGGTATAAAAATGGTATGATGTATTACTTATATATGGTGTGAAATTTGTTTAAATCTGGTATGAAGTTGGTACACAGTTTAGAGGAAATCTATTTTTTTTTCAAATTATTCTCATTATGTCTACTAATCTGGCATGAAATATGAATAATATTGGTATGAAAGCTGACTTAATATACGATTTATGAATATGGTATGAAATGTGTTTTAACATTGGTATGAAATTGATTTATTATTGGTATGAAAGCTGACTTAAGTTGTGTATAATTTTTATCAAAAAATTGTATGATATCAGTGGTCCAATTATGTGAATTGATTGTAGTTTGTTAAATCACCCTTTTTTTTTTTGTATAAATTATGACTAATGTTGGTATGAAATTGGTATTTTCTTATAATACCTTTTTTTTATATATATAATAAGAAGGTTTCTTTTTCAATTTCTCCAACTAGGTTTGATGGCAATGCGGAAAAATAAAGAACGATGATGGCGCGATCAGTGAGAGTGAAGTAACTGGGATTGTTGCTAGCAAATTTGATGGATCCCGCATAGCAAAAGAACATGTTCCAGATACCAGCAATTATCCTACACCAAGAATATGGAGATCAAATTTGAGATAGTTGATTGCAGCTTAGACTCTTTAGTATTTCATGTCTTTTTTAACTTTTGAACGATATACATTTGTTTTTTATACAGTTTTAAGTATTGAATGATATAGAATATGCACTGTTTTCTTCAAGTCAGTTATCATCTACATATGAATTATATATTGATTCTCATAATTTCAGGATACTAGTTATATGCAGACTGTATATCAATTGGATACAAATTTTTGGATATCAATTATATACAAACTACATAACAATTGGATACATAAACAGCTTAGTTTTGATATTTAATTGGAGATCAAAATGAACACCATATAATTGGTATCCAAACTGTATATAGTTGACATCCAATTATTCATACCAACATTTATTCAACCTGAAGGATCCCATCTACCACCATGTTTAAATATAGATAAGCAATCGTTCATCACAACAAAATCAAGATTTTTCAAACAAAAAAAATTGATTTACTCGTCAGTGACAACAATTTTGGAAAAAAAAAAGCGAAGAGAGAATAACGTAGAAGAAAATGGATAAAATCAGACTTTTTAATTAATTTTAACAGATTAGAGTGAATTAAGGAAACTAAATATTTCTAATTAGTTTGAATCTCCTAAATTTATGCTAATTAATAATCATCATCAATCAATTCAAATTTTATTAATACACCTATTTCCGTTTTTTTTTTCTACAAAATTGATTTATTTTCCTTTTTTATCTTTTTATTTTTTTTCAAAATTGATTTTTTATCCTTTTTATTTTTTTCAAAACAAATTTTTACAATTAATTAAAAAATCTTTTTTTATTTAATAAAATGTTACAAGTTGAAATTTTTTATTGTTACAACTTGAAAGTTTTATTCTACTGCTATAACTTGAAAATATTAGTCTAATAAATGTCATCTATGAAATTTTCACTACTTTTATTTATAAACAACTGAGGTAAAGAGTTTCAAAAAATGATAACTAGGATGACCAAGTCTATAGTGCCATAACATGACTTTATTATCAACTTGAACAGAATTGAGCTTAAATTTGTTGAATTGTCTCCGTTTTCAAGAAAATAGAGACCTTTAGACTCTCTAGCATTGCCAATTATCCTCCTCGAGACCTTGTCCTGAAATACACATGAAATAGAGTAAAAGATAGCATGACAATTAAGGTTTTGAGTTAATTTGTTGATGGACAAAAGATTATGAGACAATTTTGGAACATGAAGGACATCCAAAAGGGTCAAAAGAAGGGTTAGTTTGACTATTCCCTTTTCCAGCAATTGTTGAGAAGGAAATATCAGCAACTTTGACTTTTTTATTTCCTTCTAAGGAGTGTAAGTTGAGAAAAAAAATGAGAATTTCATATCGTGTGATCAGTAGCCTCTGAATCTATGATCCAAGAACTTATACCAGTTGAATTTGTACTCACAAAAATAAATCGTAGATTGTACATTACCTGCTTGGGAAAAAAACAAGTGGGAGTAGAAGGATCAGATTTACTGATTTGGAGAACTTGGAGAAATTCTGCAGTAGCTCTACTTGTTCCTTAGTGAAAGGTCACATTTCTAGAGAAGATCGCAACCCTAGTTCTTCGCTGGTACACTGAAAGGCCTGGCCATTGTTGTTTGCCATTTTTTTTGTTCCAGCTAGGTGGTCCTATGAATATTCCAGCAAGTCTTACGAGTGTGCTCGTATTTTTTGCAAAATTCACACCACGGCTTCATTGTTGTCTCTATCAGAATTTTGTTAATTGAGCTCTCGGCTTCTATTGATGCCACTGGGTGATGTAGCCCAGTCAATGCTCTAATACCATGTAAGTTTTGGTACCAAAATTGTACAATTTTATTTATCCATAGTGATACAAATTTATAGTATGGAAAAATAAACTAGCTAGCAATCAGATCCCTTGATTCTAGCAGATTTGAGAATCAAGGGATGATTCTAATATCCTAACCTATTCAATAGCATATGAAATATGATTTTGTAGATCAATTTAAATCCTACAAAATCATATCTAATCAAACTTAGATATTTACAAATCAACAATCACTTTCAACACCCTTGAAAGATGTTGATGATGCGATTTTGCTGGGAATTTTTATAAATGGACTGAGAGAGGAGATCAAGGTAGAATTGCTTCTTAGCAAGTTGGGAACTCCAAAAACCCAAATTATAGACCAAAGCCAGCATATTGAAGAAAAGAATTGGGCTCCCAGCCAAGCTCACTTGTATAGATCTATGCCTATAACGCTTCCTAGGGTTTCAAAGCATTTACAGTGACTGACAATAGTCAGACACGAAGTGCTACAAGTCCCCATTTAGCGTGTAGCCATCTAAATTTTTTTACGTTACTTAGAGGACTTTTTGAGAATCAAAAGATTTTTTGACTACTTGATGGCTGATGCAATGTCATCTTTCTGACGTTACTTAGAGGATTTTTTGAGCTTTCTTTTTTTTCAAGAGGGGTGTATGTATTGTGTACATGTATTTTTACTATTTTAATTTGAATTATTTTTATTTATAGTTCTAATAGAAATAAAATTATTTTATCTAATTTAAATTTATGTGATATCGTTTGGATTAAAATGTGTTTTATCTAAAAATTAAGTGATCTAGCGAGACAGGATCCTTGATATGATATTGTGCGTGAAACTATATATATATCATACTTATATTTCCAGTATTTCGATAGTTCGAAGCTTGTATTGATAGAAAGAATCAAAAGATCTAGTAAGACGGGATCCTTAAAGCGCTTGTATTGATAGGAAGAATTAAGTGATCTAGTGAGACATGATCCTTGATCTGGATATGATATTGTGCGTGAAATTATATATATATATATATATATATATATATACACACACATATATCATACACGGGATCCTTAAAGCGCTTGTATTGATAGGAAGAATTAAGTGATCTAGCGAGAAATGATCCTTGATTTGGATATGATATTGTGCGTGAACTAAACGGGTTTGGTGAGGTTGAAGAAATAAATAAAAGACTAGAACATCTCCACAAAGAATCTAAAGAAATAAAAGAAAAGTTAAACCAACTAAAAGACTTAACCCTTTCATGAACTATCCTTATTACCAAGAAGTTCTAAAAAGGGCAGCACAATTTCAAGTCAACCCCGAAGGTTTATCAGAATATACACCACCAGGAAAAATAGACCTAATAGGAGTGAAACAAAATAATATAATAATTTTCGCGTTGTTAGAATTAAACAGAAAACTAGAAGATAAGATCACATAAATTAATAAAAAGTTAGATATTTTATTAGAAGATAAAATCCATAAGAAAAAACAAAACATGATAAAAATATACAAGATCTGATAGAACAACTAAAGAAAATAGAAATAACGCCCCAAAGGGATAGACCTAAAGTGACGAAAAAAGACAAGGCATGAACCTTTTTTCAAATAGGAGTAGAGCCCCCCCAAGAAAGACAAAGGGCCAGTTTCTCTCAAGATAGATTAGGAAATAATATGTTAGCCAGGATAATGAACTCGTCCAGACCTAGTAGCAGTCAACAACTAGATGAAATAATAGATGTAGACAAAGATATAGAAATTTTCCAGCAAAATATATTAAAACTTCTAAACCCACAAGTACTTTATAATGCATGACTATTCTCTTCAAAAGCACAATTATACAGACACTGTAGAGAAGAACAGATGTGCATATTAGGAGACAATAGTGAAAGTATGAGTTTAATTAGCAAAGAATCTACGAAAGAAATACAAAAAAAAAGGACGAATCTTATGCATATGGGATTAGTAGTAATTGGACTTAAAGGATTAACTAGGAAAAATCTAGGAACAAAAGTGTTAATTACTTTATATGATGATAGATGGGCAGAGTCAAAAAGATATATAATAGGTCTAACAGAAGTAGATATGACCAACAACGGAGGAATATTTTACTGTAGCCCAGACTTTATGATAAATTCAACCGAATTTGGTAAATATATAAAAATAGGGGTTCAAACTAAAGGTTACGAAGAAATGAACATCAGAAATAATTTGCTAGTATGCGTAGGCTTCATAGGAAAATTAGCCACTAGCAGCAGCTCCAAGTTTAAAATCAAAATAGACGATGCAGCAGGTTTAATGGGAAATAAGGGAATAAAACTAATGAAACCCTTAAAAATAAACTCGGAAGAATATGCTGGTAGAGAATGGAATTTAGAGAAATTCTGTAAAAAAGAAGTTTTAAGACCCAATGACCACCTTACATATACTAATAACAAAGGACAAACCTCAATCAGATTTACTGACTATAAATACTCAAACCAAAGAGAAATAGGCGAAGACCTCGACAACACCACCACCAAAACAATAATAAACATATAGGGAATGAATATCCAGATCACAGAAGAAGACGACTACGAAGTAGATAAATCGATAAAGAAGGCCAAAGAAATACACAAATTAGATAAAAAAAAAAGCAATCTTCAGATGTAAAGGCTGCAAACTAAGAGGAATAAACTTCTTTATGGTAGAAAGACACTTTAAAGGATGCAGAGCTAGAACAGACAATTACGGGTATAGACAGGAGGAAGAAGCACAAGAAGAAAGTGATGACGAGACAACAAGTAGTTTAAAAGAATTTATGGAAACCGCCTTGACTAGTTCAAGTCCCTTCCAAAAAACCACACCCGCACCACCGGTAGAATATACCATAGGTTACTTACCAAGGCACAAAGTCTTTAGACAAGACCTAACTACAGAACCAGAAATGGTTAGACCAATAGGATTAAGAATGCCAATAGAAGCTTCTACCAAACTCCAAGACGGGGGAGATAGAGGAAAAATACTAAATATAGCAGAACATGACCCCCAATTATGGAATTCAGTAATAGATGTATGAAAAGGTATAGTGGTAGCAGACTACATACACCATTACAATGAAACAGATGCAGAGACCATGTATAGATATATGGAAACCTTTCTAGGAGAATCAATTAAAGGAGTATGGGAAACATACAAAGTAGCTTACCCTCAAGAGTTCCAAGAATTGGTAAACATGGGACCAAACCCGTACAACTTTACTAATAAAATACACAGCCTAGTAACAGGAGAAGACCCAAATAATGGATTAGTAGTATTACAAAAGAATCCGTTAATAAAACTAGAACAACTTAGCATAAATAATTGGTGCCATATAAAGAACTTCCTAAAAGACTTCTTCTATTATTGCGCCATAAGCGGTAACACGTTTGACCAAAGTTTAGGAAAGAAACTTTTCAATAAACTCCCTGGAGCCCTAGGAAGAGAAATAGAAGAAATATGGAATAAAAGAGAAAGAGTAATACAAAATCCAACCACGAATTGGTCTATAGGACATAAAGTACAACATGTAATGGAAATACTACAAGAAAAATGTACGAACATACAAATACAAAAACAGTTGAAACAAAGCGAGACTGGCTTCTGTAAAAATATATATACAACGCAAAGTTACGATAAAAGTAAACCACAAAGAAAGTATAAAAAGCCCTATCAAAATAGACAGGAATACAAACCTAAAAAGTACTATTTAAGAAAATCAACTGCAAGAAAACCCTACCTAAATAAAGACAGACATGTAAGAAAACATAATAATAACAAGATTTATAAAAATAGACTAGCTTGTTTCACATGTGGAAGTGAAGAACATCTGGCCAATACTTGTCTAGGAAGAAACAACAGTAGGACAAGAAACTCCCAGCTTATAGAGGATTTCCAAGAAACCCTGATAAATGTAAGCGAATATATGTCAAATAACAAAAGTATATATTCAGTAATAAGCATAAATGCCATAGAGGGAGAAAGACAAGACACATCAGACTTAGAAGGAGAAACATTAATAAATGAAATATGATTAGAGAAGCTAGATTTAAATAACCTAAATGACCACACCTTTGTCAATATACAATGTGACCACGAATTTTCCAAAGGAAAAAGTTTAGACAGCCAACGATGTTTCAATTGCACAGGCTATCCAAGTAAAGATAGAAGATCAAAATGCATGAACTGCTACCTAGAAGGATGCATTCGGTGCATTGATAAAATGTACAATATTAAAGTCAAAGACGAACAGGTTATCACAAAAGAAAAATCGCTAAAAGCATTAGAGGATAAGATAGATAACTTAGAAGAAAGAATGGGTAAATTAGAAAGAGGGAAAGGAATAAAAGAAACCAACCAAATCAACGATAAATCACCCGAACAAGAAATATAACTTTTAAACAAAGAAGATGCTATGTCATTTGAAGGATTAATTTGTAACGAACACAAAAAAATTAATACCATAAAAATCTTGACTAGAATAAAAATTCAAGACTATGAGATAGAAACCCTCGCGCTAGTAGATTCAGGATGTACGAAGAGTATAATAAATACATGTATTTTTCCCCAGAGGTAATAAAAGACTTCCAAGAACCACAAAGCGCCATGCAAATGGACGAATCCTCTAATATATATCTATATAAGCATTGTGTTAGTGATACACAAATAAGTTTCTTAAACACTTGTGCAGACTTTTATAAACCTACCTATAAGTTAGAAAAAATCAGGGTAAGAGATCTAAATATTAGGGTAGACATTGTTTTTGTAACGCCCCGTACGAAACTAGTAAGACCTAGCTAAGGCTTGACTGAATCTAGTAGGTTGACCTAGAGCCTCACATGTTAGTTTATAGTTGAAAACTTGTTTAAATGATGAAAAATGGCTATTGAAGCTAGTTTGGTGATTTTAGAGATCAAACGTCAAGAAACGACCATGACGTCCGGAAACTAGTAGACTAAGCGAGGGCCAAGTTTGAGGGTTAGAGCCAAGGAAGAGGACTAGAGCAGTCCACTCTTTCATGGATACTGCCTCACCTTCCACGACCACCACCATGGCTCGTGGTGAGGACCACGGCTCGTGGTGTGGCTCGTGGTAGGCTAGGCAGTAGCTAAATAAAGGCTGCCCAAAAACAGCCCTTCCACACGAGCCACTTCACGGCTCGTGGTGATGACCACGACTCGTGGGAAGGCTCGTGGTGGTGCCTTAGATTTTTAGGGCTTAAGGGGAAGGTTTCCTAGATACTGTATCATGACCACGAGAGGCACCACAGCTCGTGGAGCCTCACGTGAAGGGCTCTCCATTAGACTTAGAGTATAGGGTCACCTTCAAATGGTAATATCTATTATCTCAAAACGAATTATGTGTGCCATAACCTATAGAATTAAAGGTCTCTGAGTCCTATTTCCAACGCCACTAAGTTTGCCCAATTCTGATCTCGGAGTAAAAAGTTATGCCCGAAATAGTGAAGCACAGTCAGGCTGAAAATCTTCACAACTTGTTTCACGGTCCGTGAAGGCTTCAGTGATGCCATTTCGGCAGTTTCCAGCAAGTAACTTATTGGGTATTTTCCCAATTGTTTAACTCAAGGATATCTCATTTTTCCCAAGCCTAGGACCCCTATTTAAGTCATTTTAACCCCAAAACTCACCCAATTAAATCAATTATTCCAAGACCCAAATAAAAGCTCCCAACTCCTTTTCCCTCCCAAAAATCTTCTCTCTCAAAAACCTCCATTTAAGAACATAAAAGGAGATCAGCTAGGGCTAGGAGATGGAAGCTTTTCATCACGAAATTTGTGGGATTCTAAGGCTAAGGTATGGGAGTCCTTTATTCTTGGTTAGCTATCACCAAGAAGCCCTTTCAACTAAGTTTTTAATGATCCCCAATTTCTAGGTTTTCAATCAAATTCGTGGGTCTCCTTCTAAAATCGATTCCATTGATCTATAATGGTTATTTATGATTATATATGAATGTTTGTGGATGAATTCATGTAATACTTATGGTCTTTGAACAATTCCCCACAAGACCCATGATTTCCCTTTTCTTTCTCAATTCTTAAACCTAGCTTGTGTTGAATGATGATTGAAGGATGAGAATCTAGTATGTTATTATGAAATTCATTATTGTATTATGAGTTTATCCTATATGATGTATGAATATCAAGAAAATAGGGTTGAATCTTGAAGAAAGCCTTGATGGCAATGAATGAAGGTTTTCAATTGGTAAGTAGCCTTCTATTGAATTGTTGATCCACTTGTGGGGGAGATGTTTAATTATTATATATCCTTTGAATGAATGGTTTGATCCACTTATAGTGGAGGTGCCTACTTGTTAGTATGAATTACAGTGTTGAGACAAGGTCCCTCTTCCCTACAACCCTAGATATGACTAAGTATGATACATTATGAATATGAATGAGATGTTATGAACAAGGTATGGTCTATATGTTGAATTTTATGAGGTTCTCTTATGGAAGGACCCTACCCACATAATCCCCAAATGATACATGCCATGAATGATGTACTTGAATGATGAATATTGGATATGTGACTTACATGATCTAAGATCTTTAAATGCAAATATGTGAATTGTGCATCAGTTGGGATATTATGTATATGTTATGACCCCCCCCCTTGACAAGGGAGGTGTCTATGATGTTAATGTTGTTGTTGTTGTGCCATTGTGAGGACAATCATGCACACACACTCCATGCATAAATATGAATATGATATGTCTATGGTGTCGATTGAAAGGCCAATTCTCATATGCACCTTTACATACTATTATGCATGAAGTGTACATGACCATGAAGATATGACTATGTGTGCTAGGAGGTATGTCTGTATGTATGTTATGGTATGATTGCTATATGAATGAAAGGTAGTTCTCATGATTATAGCATAATGTAAAGTGAAAGGTTTACTCACTTGCTAAGTGTTCCTAAAGTGAAAGGATTGTTACTCACTTATGAATACATATGAGCTATTATGGTAAGATGTTTACATAAGAGTCTAGGAAAGGCTAATGTGAACTTATGTGATGACTAAAGATGATTACAAAAGGGAATTTGATGCTTAGCACCGAAAGGGCATGTAAATGAGATAGGGGTCTCACGTTTAGTAAGTCTGGCTCCCCAGATGAGTTTCCTCACGTTTAGCAAGTCCGGATTACCCACGGTATGTGTTGTCTCATGAGATGAAAACCCCCATGTTTAGTAAGTTAGGGTTTCTAGAAGCAATCTCCTTAACCCTTAACTATGTGTCCACATAGGACTCTAGCTTAGTGGATCCACCTAGATAGCTATGTACGAATGGTTACACCTTAGGCAAGTGTTAACCCTCTCTTTTCGGTGTGGGAGTAGAACACCGGATTCCATGTAGCTCTCATGGTCTATGTCGGTTAATGCAATATTTCCCTAATGTAAAAGTAAATGAAGGTATTAAAGGTGTGAACTCTTACTAGGGCTTTGTTAAGGGTTTCTACATAGTGTAAGGGATGGTATGTGACTTCTCTTGCACATTGCACTTGTGGGATCCTAAGGGATGGTTGTAGTAGTGTTTCTCTTATGATTATGATGATTATGACTTATGTATGTTGAATCTATGTTGTGTATGATCACTATGAAGATGGTTTACCTATGATATGGACTATTTGAATTATGACTAAGATGTATGATATGAATATGTTGTATGAACTATGCCTTAATGGTGTTGTTCTATCTTATTATGATTATTATGAATAATGCATGCTTTAATTGTATTATGTTACTGATTGACTTTTCTTGATATGAACTAATGTTTGTGAATGTCACCTTACTATGTATATGACCAATGGATAAGACTAATGTATGATAAGTATGAGTATGGTGATCCAAAGGTAATACTTAGTGTAATGTATGATAAGTATGTGTATGGTGATCCAAAGGTAATACTTAGTGTAGGTAGGACTATGGACCCTACCTATGCATTGCACAAGTAGAACCTAGGGTTACTTATCTTGTTATTATATTATGATGTAATGGTCTTAATGATTGAATATGCATGAGTAGTATGTCTTGTAATGAGTAATATTGTATTAAGATTATATTTAGAGACTATGCTTATGGTGATGTTATTATCCTTTGTGCTTTGATGAACTATATGTGAATTGCTTGTGACTTGTGATTCTCCAACTCTTTCAAGATGATGTTCAAAATGTGCATAAAGCATGGTTTCAACTAAATGTTCCCTTTTAAGCATGTTTTAATGGTTTTTATGCATGGCTTCCATACTTAGTACGTGTGTTGTACTAACCCATATTTCTTCTACATTTTTAGAAAGTGTAGGGTTTGGTGATGTGATGTCTTATGCATGGAAGTTAGGTTTTTAAGGAGCTTGGGAATGAAGACTTGGGGAGTCCTCATAGTTTCGAGGATGAACCTACCTTGTACACTTATGTCATTATGTCTTTATGTTTTATATCTTTAGACTTGTGTAAGGGTCGTGTCCCTAGTAATTATTATGTAAGGGCCGTGTTCCTAAGTTGTTATGAAAGAGTTGTTATTCTAAATGTTATAGATGGTTTGAGACATAGTGTCATAGACTCTCTCTTATTTTATGAAGACTTCGATTGTAAAGAAAAGTTTTAAATTTTCTGCTATTTTCATATGCTTTAATGTTCATGATATGCTAAGGGCTTGTATAAGACCTCCGAGAGGTCAAGTACGCCGTGTTACGACTAGGGGGTGCTCTCGGGTCGTTACAAACTTGGGATTAGATTTCTTACTATATAATAATGGGAGTTGTCTCCTTACTAGAAATGGAATAATATTCTTGAAAAACACTACTCAAACCCCAATAACAACCGAATCTATTCCAACAAGATCTAAATATCTTATAGAAACTAGTGAACTTAGCCCAAACACTTAAAAAAAAAACGACTAAGGAGAAGAATGTACTTGTACCAAGATACATATTACAGATGAAAAAGGAAGAGATTGAACTATTAGAACTTAGCGTTTCAGATACAAAAAATGTAGAAAAGAATTACACCTTAATAGAAATAAATACAGAACTTTACAACTTTATAAAGAGATTACAACACATAGGAGTAATAAAAGATCAAAGGGATCTAGAAGAAGTAATTCTAATTCTAGATAAACTAGAAATAATTGGAGAAAGACCCTTGAAGCATTGGGACGCCAATCACATAACCTGTAGACTAGACATAATTAACCCAGAATACACGGTAAAAACAACCTCTATAGAATCAACAAATGAAGACATAAAGGAATTCAATGATCAAATAAAAGAGTTACTAAAGTTAGGAGTAATCAGAAGATCAACATCAAAGCATAGATCAACAACGTTTATGGTGAGAAATCATAGTGAAATAGTAAGAGGAAAAGCAAGAATGGTTATAAATTACAAAAGACTCATTGATAACACCCGAATGGACGGATATAAGCTACCAGATAAAACAAAGCTAATAAATAGAATACAAGGAAGAAAGATTTTTAGTAAGTTCGATTGTAAGTCCGGATACTGGAAAGTAAAAATGCATGAAGATAGTATTGAGTGGACTGCTTTTACATGTCCAGAAGGATATTCCGAATGGCTAGTAATGCCTTTCGGACTAAAAACACCCCCCCCCCCAATTTTCCAAAGGAAAATGGATAATATTTTTAGAGATTATAAAAACTTTATTCTTGTATACGTAGACGATATTTTAGTATTTAGTAACAATACCAAAGAACATCTAGGTCACTTACAAACAATCTTTAAGCTATTCGTAGACAACGGAATCATAATTACTAGGAAAAAGATGGACTTATGTAAAAACCTCATAAATTTTCTAGGAGTAGAAATTGGAGACGGAAAAATTAAATTACAACCTCACATAGCAAAGAAAGTCTTAGGCACGCCAGATAAATTAGACAAAACTAAAGATTTACAAAAATTCCTAGGAATTTTAAATTATGCAAGAAATTTTATAAAAGATATAGGAAAAATAGCAGGACCCCTACATTCAAAAACGGGAACTACAGGACAAAAGACATTAAACACAGAAGATATAAATTTAGTACAAAAACTCAAACATATGGTTAGAACCATACCAGACTTATCCCTCCCATTAGAAATTGACTATCCAATAGTCGAAATGAACGGAAGTCTAGAAGAGTGGGGAGCAGTACTCAAAACAAGAGAAAATAAGTACGGAGACAAAAAGGATGAAAGAATCTGCGCCTACCAAAGCAGAAAATATAAAGAAAAGGGAAACATGAGTAGTATAGACGCAAAAATATTAGCAGTAATCTACGGCCTAAATAGTTTTAAACTATATATTATCAAAAAAAAAAGAAATTTTAGTAAGAACTGATTGCGAAGCTATTGTAAAATTTCATCAAAAGATAGATAGAAAAAGCAGTAGTAAAAGAAGATGGTTAAATTTTTTAGATGCCACGTCAATATATAATATATCCCTGGAACATATCAAATGGAAAGATAATTCGTTAGTAGATCAACTTAGCAGACTCATGAAGACTAACTATCTATTTTCAGCATGAGTACATGAAAAGACAAAGCCAAGGCCTCCAGCTCAAGCAACACTACAGACGGAATATACAAACACTTATATCTCAAGACTTTACTAAAAAATACTTTGTTCAATCCCCAGATAAATTAAATGAAGCAACATTGAACACCCAGAGCATTGAGAGACTGCATTTCAGAAGACAAACTTTGATATTTTACCCCCCATCCAATTTAAGTTTCAGAATAAAGCCGGAATCAAATATAGATAGACCACAAAGATGTTTGATAGACAATTTATGAATAGCATATAACAAACTGCCACGAGACAATAGTTACTTCATTTAGTAATGAATTCGTTAAGCCATTATTTTACATAAAAAAATGAAGACAAAAAATTCAAGTTTTATGTGGTAGTCCAAGGAAGAGTGGCCGGAATTTTCCAGACATGGATGGAGGTAATAGACTGAATAAAAGACTTCCACACTCCCCTCTTCAAAGAGTTTAATGACCTAAACGAAGCCTTGGATTACGCGAGGAGAACTCTTGGACCAAATTATTTTCTAAGTCCAGCCTTAAAACATATCACAAATCCTTTCCCACAGTATAATAATATCCAAAAAGACTCAGGCAAAATAATATTTTGCGACCACTGCTCTGCCATGACAGACGGCTTCAAAAGACAAAATCTGACCATTGAGAAGCTCAAAAAAGAAAAAGAGAAAATGACACAACACATCTACCTTTTACAAGAAAGAATAAAAAATTTATATTTCAAAATCAGTCAGACCCAACCATTACGAGCAGAAGATCATCCAAAAGAAATAAGGAGTTCTCCGATCCATATCAGTCTAAAATGGATAAGAAGGGTGTACATTCCCCAAAGAATATATAAGAAGCTACTGTACCAGCCAAAGGTACAACTAGTCCCGTTCAAATGGTAGCAGGTAAAGACTTATCAAATCCGTTAATGGCTGACACTTTGCCAAAAAGTGTAAGAAGATTACCAGCTAATTTTGATATAACAAGAACTACAAAACAAGGAAAAAGGACTAAAGGATTCTTATTAAAAAAAAAGAAGAAAGACAAAAGAATTGAACAAATGATACAAAATTCCCTCCAGAAGTTACTTAGTGAAATGACCAAAGAGGTCACCAAAGAATTCATATGTGAAAATCCAAAATCAAAACAAGAAAGAACAGAAACTCCAGACACAGAAGACTCAGGAAGTAACGATTACGAAAGTGAATACAATCCATCACTAGAACAATTTACCCAGGACCCGAACGAAGACGACGATTCAGGGAATAGTTTCAACTCCATAGCGTTACACAGCTTAGACACGTAGAAAATACATAAGCAATGACGAATCGAGAGAAAAGATAAGAAATGATAGGTAAGCCATGACGTAATAAAACACTAGTCTAAAGCTGACAAGGATAAGAAAAAGGACAAAAAATTTGGAAAAGTTTTTCAAAAGGCCATGTGACGATGGGGACCAAAGAGCACTCGGCAGGAAAAGAAAGACTATTCAACATTTTGAAGTCCAAATTTCAAATCCGAAGAAAGTCATCTTCGCCTATAAATACCAGACCATTTGCAAGAAGAAGGACATAGTGAAGAGCAAGTGGAGCATAGCAAAGAGAAAGATTAGTTTAAGAGTTAGCTTTACATATTTCCGTTTCCTTCAAAAAAAGAAGAAGAGTGAAGTGAGTTTGTTTGTAAAAAGAGTGTGAGTGTTTATTTTCTGAAGTAGCTACAAAGTCACCCGGGGACTCCCGAAAGGGAAACCTCTCTCCAACCACTATCATGTAAGTAGTTATGTGTTTTCTAGATCTTAGTAATTTCTCCCCAGTTTATGTATTATGTACTGTTATATATATATATATATATATATATATATATACATATATATATATATATAGTACTGTTGTTATGATTATATAATATGATGTTCATACATGTACTGTTTATACTCATATAATGGGTCATTACTTACTCTTAGTAAATGGTTAGTTCCCTACCCTCTTAGTAAAAATGATGGATTAACCTGTAAATACATAGGGAAGTTGAAAGTCTGCCATGGTCAGAGAATCGAAGGACTATGTATCCCGGGGTTTGGTTAAAGAAGAAATTGCTAAGAACATAGGCTAGAGAAAAGAGATAAACAGAGTAAAAAAAAGGTAATTTTATTTAGTAATAACAAACTACTAAACTAGATAAGGAACTGGAGGAGGGAGTACTGAGTAGGATTTTACAACATAATTCACAAATAAGAGTTTGGTAAGGTTGAAAATGATGCGTTTGTGAATTATGTTGTAAAATCCTACTCAGTACTCCCTCCTCCGGTTCCTTATCTAGTTTAGTAGTTTGTTATTACTAAATCTATGTAATTTCTCCCAAATTACCTTTTTTTTTTTATTCTTTTCATCTCTTTTCCCTAGCCTAAGTTCTTAACAACTTCTTCTTTAATCAAACCCCGGGATACACAGTCCTTCGTTCTTTGACCATGGAGGACTTTCAACTTTCCTAGATATTTACTGGTTAATCCATCATTGTTACTAAGAGGGTAGGGAAATAACCATTTATTAAGAGTAAATCACCCATTATATGAGTGTAAACAGTACATGTATGAACATCATATTATATAATCATAACAACAGTACTATATATCTATTTATAACAGTACATAATACATAAACTGGGGAGAAACTACTAAGATCTATAAATCACATAACTACTTACATGATAGTGGTCGGAGAGAGGTTTCCCTTTCGGGAGTCCCTGGGTGACTTTGCAGCTACATGAGAAAATAAACACTCATACTCTTTTTAAAAGAAACTCACTTCACTTTTTTTTTTGAAGGGAAGGGAAATATGTAAAGCTAACTCTTAAACTAATCTTTCTTTTTGCTATGCTCCGCTTGCTCTTCACTCTGTCCTTTGGTCTGGTATTTATAGGTGAATATGACTTTCTCTGGATTTGAAATTTGGACTTCAAAATGTTGAATAGTCTTTCTTTTCCTGCCGGGTGCTCTTTGGGCCCCATCGTCACATGACCTTTTGAAAAACATTTCCACAATTTTTGTCCTTTTTCTTTATCTTTGTCAGCTTTAGACTAGTGTTTTATTACATCATGGCTTACATATTGTTTGTCTTTTCTCTCGATTAATCATTTCTTACGTATTTTCTACATGTCTAAGTTGTGTAACACTATGGAGTCGAAACTCATCCCTAAATTGTTGTCTTCATTTGGGTCCTGGGCAAATTGTTCTAGTGATGGATTGTATGCAATTCCGGAATCGTTACTTCCCAAGTTTTCTGTTTCTGGAGTTTCTTGTCGTTCCTGTTCGGGTTTTGGATTTTCACTTATGACTTCTTTGGTTTTTTCACCAAGTAACTTCTGGAGGGAATTTTGTATCATTTGTTCAATTCTTTTGTCTTTTTTTTTTTAATAAGAATCCTCTAGTACTTTTTCCTTGTTCTGTAGTTTTTTGTCACGACCCGATTTCTCAAGTCATGATGGCACCTACTATAACCCACCAGCAGGTAAGCTAACCCGTAAGCCGAAACGACAAGTAATGGGTCTGAGGGTAGAAACTAAACAAGAGTAGGCAACTAACAATATAAACAGGCGGAAGCAAACCAAAAACATATATACAAATAAAGATCCCTCCCAGAACCTGGAAGTCACTAGTACAGAGCTACTAACAAAATGAGTACAAGTCCTAAAAGTGGACAACAGAGACTGGACTGTCTCGAAAGGAAAAAGATAAGTCTATATATATAGATGGAGACTGAAATAGTACAAAACGCCGTGTGCTCACCCCCGTCTCCGGATAAGTCTACTCCAAGCTCGATCAACGCTGGCTACTAGTGCTCGGACCTGCATCACAAAATAGATGCAGAGCGTAGCATGAGTACCAAAACAACAGGTACCCAGTAGGCATCATAGCCTGACTGAACTTGAAAAGTAAAGGCAGTATGAAAAGAAGGAATACATAAATCGAGGTCAAAACAAAAATCTAACTAACAAAGGAATGCAAATGAGTGTACAAAGAACTAACTAAAGTAATCTATAAGCTAACTACACCTAACTGGGCCCCCATAAGCCCAGAAGGTACACTCGTGCGCAAGTTAAATAAAAACCCGAACGGACCACCATAAGCCCGATGAGTACACAGAATAACTATAACTAAAGAGAATTGCATATAAGAACGAAGAACATCGAACCAGAACGTCAACCTTAATTAGTAGAATCTGACAGTACAGAGGCCTGACCTCGAACCAGAACGTCAACCTTAATTAGTAGAATCTGACAGTACAGAGGCCTGACCTCGAACCAGATGCTCACCAGAAGTACCTAAGTAACCAATCACAAGTATCAAGTATATGAGGCCGGAACTCTAACCAGATGCTCTATATAAGTATCTGGGCAATAGAGGCCGGAACTCTAACCGGATGCTCTATATAAGTATCTGGGCAATAGAGGCCGAACCTTAAACCGGATTCTCTATAAAGGTGCCAATGTAGCTGCTGAAAGAGTCCCAATTGATCCATACTCATAAATGTCCATGAAACTCCGTCCACACATAGCCAATCAATGTACATCCTAGGAACCAAATTGAAAATCAAATTCAAATAGCGAAGCAGAACTAGTGTCGCCGACGTAACTCTTGAAGCTGTAACATCGGGGAAATAAGGATGACTATCATCGAAGCAAACGTATCGCCTAGCTAAGGCCCAAACTATCAGACTCAAGTCTGCTACACCAGTCTACAGGGATTTAAGTCGGCCGAGCGACGTTAGGACAAAACTAAGGCCTATCCGATCCGAATCATGTATTTCTAAGGCAAGCCCTAGTCAAACCTAAACTAAGGCCCAAATGCTTCAACAAATACTAAATTAAGCATGCAAGCACTCCACATAGCGAGGAGGGTCAATTAATAACATAAAGCATGCTCACAGTTACCCGATAATTCTCGAAATAGGCCGAAAACATGATTTTTTAACACCTATGCAGGATTCAATAACTACCCAACCCAAATCCCAACTAATCAACATGCATTCACATTCTCGAGCTCAATCTAAGAGAGGGAAACCGTAGCCTACCTGTAGGCCGATCACATGCGCTCCAAAATTACTTCTTCGGAGCTTTCCCTTTCCGAACGTCCTCAAAACGCTGCCCCGCTATAAAAAATAGAGTCATAACGTTATTATGGTCGTTTAGACACCAAAATCACAACAAACGGAGATGAGTCAATTTTGGGGTCAAAACGGGAATCGTGGGACCCGCACTGAAAATTTTGATTGTACCCCAAAAGTAGGTTCTTAAATGCTCCCCGAACTTGTGTTCCATGATGGGGCACAATTCGGGGCTCAGAAACAACACAGTACCAACATACAACCAAAACCCAAATTTTCCTCAAGAACTAAAGAAATGGGATAGCAGCTGATTCAACATATTTACCAGAAATGGGCGGTCTACAGTAAATTCTGACAACACCACAATGTTGTCCTCGAAAAACCACTCAAGATAGCCTCAAAATCACTAAAATCGGACTTAAAATGGTTGAGAAAACAAGTCTCAAAATCTTCCAAAATCAAGCTCACAAAAGGGTCGTGGCAGGAGGTGTTTTACGAAAATTAGCTCAAACGGGGACCCCAAATCACTATCCGAGCTCACCAACGCGTTTTCCTCAAAAACTCTCACAATTTTGCCTTTTGAATCGCCCAGATTGGACCTGTATAGCTCAAGGTATCGCACTTTTAAAATGAGGAATAAAGCTAAGTTGGGGTTTTAAAAAGAACGAAACCGGTCGCTAAAACCCAATAACTGGTCGTCAAAGGCCCAAACTCTGGTCGCTAAAGAGCTGCACCAGATCTCAGCTTTGGCTAAATCTTCAAAGTCTCCGATGGGGTGCTCGGAATTCGATCGGTAACCGGTAAAAATAAAACAGATATTCTACCTTACTAAATTCGATATTCTGGACTCAACGGCGCAGTCAAAATTTTCATCCGAGGTCATCTCGATAAAAAGTGGGTCCCACTTCCAAATGCCATTTTAACCAAAATCCACTAAGGGGGTCGAAATGAGTCCGGAGGCTTCGGGAGTCGAACGAAAGGTAGTTATAGACCTTAATCGACATTTCAGAGCTAACCGCGCTAAAGGAATTTTCATCTGAGCGCGTTTTTCAAGAATGTTGACCAAAGTCAACCTTAAGCCAAATTTCAAAGGCTAAAACGCCTAATCGCACCGACTCACACTGAAAACCTCGAGAGTCATGCCGACCATGCTACAAGCCTAAAATGACCCTTCCGAAGCTGATGGAATTGTCATAATTCTATTCTGAGGTCGTCTTCTTGAACTTTTGATCAAAAATGTTTGTTCAAGGTTCATAAGCTCCAAAACACTAAAACTCACACCATAACTAAACGAACGACCAGGTGACCGAACCGTCAGTCCCATCAAGTCATAACTGACTTGGGGTCGCTATAGGAATACTCTAAACGACACACAGAAGGCAAGACACAAAAATGACCAGGAGGGTCATTACAATATCCACTACTAAAAAGGACTTTCGTCCGCGAAAGAAAGGATCAAGAAGTACCTGAAGGCTCAAACAAGCCGGGAAACTGCTCTCGCATCTCCTGCTCGGTCTCCCAAGTAGCCTCTTCGACTGGACGATGCCTCCAACGGACCTTAACAACAGGAATGACTCTCGAGCGCAATCTC